>NW_012106686.1:857787-883389 GCF_000951045.1 Mandrillus leucophaeus | reverse complement strand
AAAAAAAAAAAAAAAAGAAAAATTATCTCAGAGTTGGACAAAAGGCAAAAGAAGGGCTTTGTTTCTTTCAATGTCATGTTGGAGTGGTGTTTAATCCCTTTAGGGCTTTTTTTTTTTTTTTGAGATTGCTGTGGCCCAGGCTGGAGTGCAGTGGTGTGATCTCAGCTCACTGCAGCCTCCGCCTCCTGGGTTCAAGTGATTCTCCTGTCTCAGCCTCCTGAGTAGCTGGGATTACCAGTGCCCGCCATCACACCCAGCTATTTTTTTTGTATTTTTAGTAGAGATGGGGTTTCTCCATGTTGGCCAGGCTGGTCTTGAACTCCTGACCTCAAGTGATCTGTCTGCCTTCTCCTCCTAAAGTGCTGGGATTACAGGCATGAGTTACTGCCCCCAGTTCCCCTCAGGGTTCTTTAAGTATCTAGGGGAATGTACCTTTATTTGACTCGCCTTCTATCACTTATTAAAGGCCCTGACTCTGTGAAGTTACATGTTAACTTGTTGACCTTTACAGTAGAGATGCAAATAATTTCTGTCTGGTAGGAAAGATAACCAGACATTATGGTTTTAGTTTCTAGCAGCACATAGCACATGAGTCAGTTTTGTATCTAATTTAATAATCTCATTCCAGGTGGGGCACAGTGGCTCACGCCTGTAATCCCAGCACTTTGGGAGGCCGAGGCAGGCAGATCACTTGTGGTCCGGAGTTTGAGACCAGCCTGGCCAACAAGAAACCCCATCTCTACTAAAAATACAAAAATTGGCCAGGCATGGTGGCATGTGCCTGTAATCCCAGCTACTCAGGAGGCCAAGAGAGGAGAATGGCTTGAACCCGGGAGGCAGAGGTTGCAGTGAGCTGAGATTGTGCCACTGCACTCCAGCCTGGGTGACAGAGGGAGACTCTATCTCAAAAACAAAAAACAAAAAACCTATAAAAAAAAGGGAAAGATAATCATTAAATTCAGGATAATGGTTAGCTTTGTGAAGGGTGGGAGGGTATAGTGAATGAGAAGGAACATTCAGGGATTTTCTAGGGTACAGGCAATATTCTGTTTCTTGACCTAGTTGGTAGTTACTTGTAAGCTCTTTTTTTTTTTTGAGATGGGGTCTGTCACTCTGTTGCCCAGGCTGGAGTGCAGTGACATGATCACAGTTCACTGCAGCCTTGACCTCCTCGGGCTCATGTAACCCTCCCACCTCAGTCTCCTGAGTAACTGGTACTACCGGTGCATACCACCACACCTGGCTAATTTTTGTATTTTTTGTAGAGACAGAGTTTCATCATGTTGCTCAGGCTGGTCTTGAACTCCTGGGCTCAAAAGATCCACGTTGTTTGGCCTCCCAAAGTGCTAGGATTGAAAGCTCATTTTAAAATTAATCATGGACTATGTGTTGTTTTGTGTAAAATAAAATACTTTTATTTATAAAATAATAAAATACTACATATCTAAATTTGTGAGATGCAACTAGAATGGCATTTGGAGGGAAATTTATAGCCTTAAATGCTTATATTATAAAATAAGAATGGCTAAAACTCAAGGAACTGAGCATCTGATTTAAGATGTTAGTAAAAGAACATTAAAATAACCCAAAGAAAATAGAATGAGGAAAACAATAAAGACTTGAGGAGAAACTAATGAAACAGTAAACAAATATAGACTAAAATATAAAATAAAAATGATTAAAACTAATAATTAGTTCTTTGATATGAGTAATAACATTAACAAACTTCTGGTAGTATTGATAAAGACCTAAAGAGAGACGACAGAAAGTAAATATTAGGAATAAAAAAAGGAACAAGTAGCAGATGCCACAGAGATTATAACAATCATAAGAGACTACTGTAAACAAATTTATGCCAATAAAGCAGAAACAGGAGAAACAGCCAAATTAACAGGAAAATATTAAAGCTGATTTATTTATTAAAGCTGATTTAAAATTAAAAGAAAATTTGAATACTTCCATAATCATTAAATACATAAGACTAATATAACTAATCTTTCCATTAAAAAATTGCCAGCCTAGATAGTTTTAGAAGAAGGTTTTATCAGACTTCAATAAACAGGTTACTAAAATATTACACAAGCCCATGCAGAGAATAGAGTAGAGGAAATGCTTCCCAACTGTGTTGATGAAGCTAGTAAAAAAATTTCCATGCCAAAAGCAAATAGGTACAATATGAGAAAGGAAAATTATAGGCTGATCATACTCAAGAACCTAGATGTGAACATCCTAAACAAAATATTACCAAACTGAACAAATAATATTTACATATAAAAGACAGCCAATCATGACTACATTGGAAAGAGGCTTATCCCAGAAACGGAAGACTGATTCACCACTTGAAATCTGACATAATTGACCATATTCACAAGTCAAATGAAAAAATCCATATGGCATTCTCTCAAAAAAGGCAGAAAACTGTTCAATAAAATATCAATTTATGAAAAGGACTTTTAGAAAACCAGGAATTAAAAAAAAAACTGTATGAACCTGGTAAAGGACATCTGTATACATAAAATAACTTAAAACAAACACTATACTTAATGATGAAATAGAAAAAGCAGGAATAAGACAAGAGTTCCTACAAAAGACCCTAAATAGCCAAAACAATCCTGAGCAAAAAGAGCAAAGCTGGAGGTATCATGCTACCTGATTTCAAAATATACTACAAAGCTCTAGTAATCAAAACAGTGTGGTACTGGCATAAAAACAGACACATAGGCTAATGGAACAGAAAAGAGAATCCAAATATAAATCCATGCATTTACAGCCAACTCATTTTTGACAAAGGCACCAAGAACATACAATGGCGAAAGGACAGTCTTTTCAATAAATGTGGCTGGGAAAACTGCATAACTATATGCAGAAGAATGACACTAGACCCCTGTCTCTTACCATACCCCCAAATCAAAATGGATTTAAGACTTTAAGTCTTGAAACCATGGAACCACTAGAAGAATATGTTGGAGAAATGCTCCAGGACATTGATCCTGGGGAAAGATTTTTATGTGTGTAAGACCTCAAAAGCACAGGCGACCAAAATAAAAATAGACACTTGGGATTACATCAAGCTACAAAGCTTCTGCATGGAAAAGGAAACAATCAACAAAGTAAAGAGACAACCCAGAGAACATGGGGAAATATTTGCAAACTGTCCATCTGACAAGGGATTCATAACGAGAACATACAAGGAACTCAAACAACCCAATTGCCAAAAAAACAAAAACAAAAACCAAAAAACCCAAATAATCTGATTTTAAAATGGGCAAAAGATCTGAACAGTCATTTATCTAAAGAAGACATATCATGACCAAACAGATATGTGAAAAAATGCTCGACATCACTAATTATTGGAGAAATGAAATAAAAACCACGAAGAGATATCGTCTCACCCCAGTTAAAATGGCTTTTAGAAAAAAGATGGAATAACAGACACTGGCGAGGATGGGGAGAAAGAGGAACACTGTTGGTGAAAATGTAACTTAGTACAGCCACTATGAAAAACTGAATAAAGGTTTCTCAAAAAAACAAAATTAGAACAACCATCAAATCCACTACTGTGTATATATCCGAAAGAAAGGAAATCAATACATTGAAGATATATTGGCACTCCCATGTTTATCGCAGCACTATTCACAATAGCCAAGATATGGAATCAACCTAAGTGCCCATTAATGGATGAGTGGATAAAGAGAATGTGAATATATATATACACACACACACACACATGAAATCCTGTCATTTGCATCAACGTGAATGGAACTGGAGGTCATTATATTAAGTGAAATAAATCAGGCACAGAAAGACAAATATTGCATGGTCTCACTCATGCAGGAGCTAAAAAAGTAGATCTCATGAAGCTAGAGTATAGATTGGTGGTTACCAGAGGCTGGGAAGAGGAGGGTAGGAAGATAAATGGGGGAGAAATATTTATTTATTTATTTATTTATTTATTTATTTATTTATTTATTTATTTATAGATGGAGTCTTGCTCTGTTGCCCCAAGCTGGAGTATGGTAGTGTGATCTTGGCTCACTGCAACCTCCACCTCCCGAGTTCAAGAGATTCTCCTGCCTCAGCCTCCCGAGTAGCTGGGATTATAGGCACTCACCACCATGGCCAGCTAATTTTTATATTTTTAGTACAGACAGGGTTTCACCATGTTAGTCAGGCTGGTCTGGAACTCCTGACCTCAAGTGATCCACCTACCTCTGCCTCTCAAAGTGCTGGGATTACAGGCATGAGCCACCTTGCTCAGCTGAGAATATAAATTTATTACCACTGAACTGTACACTTAAAAATGATAAAGATGATAAATTTCACATGTATATTTTACCTCAACAAAAAAATAAAATTAGAAAGAGGTTAAAAATTTAAAAAAGAAAGTCAAGGGCTTCTGATTTCACCACTTCTTAGTCTATAATAAAGCAAAAAAAAAAAAAAAAAAAGGTTTACAAGGTACAAGGATTAGAAAAGAAGACACAAAACTTGTTATTCATAGATGATATGATTTTTGCATAGAAATCCAGAAAATTTGTTAGAATTAATGAGAGTTTGCAAGTTTGTCAACTATAAGCCCAATATAAACAAGTCAATTGCATTTTTATACACCAGTAACATTTGGAAAATTTAATTAGATAAGCCTATCATTTACAACAGCAATAAAAATGTAAGGTACCTAGGAATCAATCTAATAAAAATGTGTAAAATCTACACCAGTAAACTTGTCCAACTTTATTGAAAGTCTATAAAGAGGACATAAATAAATGGAGAGTTCACAGTCTTGGAAATTGTGTCCATTTTTCCAACTTTGAGCTCTAGATTTAAAGTATTTCCAATGAAAATACCAACATGGGTTTTCATGGTAGTTGGCAAGCTGATTCTAAGATTTATGTGGAAGAGCAAAGGTCCAAGAACAGCCAACACAGTCTAGAAGAAAAAAGGACAGAGTGCAGGAATTTGCCTACGAGCTATTAAGTCTCATTATAAAGCAATGGTATTTATGATAGTAGGGTATTAGTGCAAGGATAGACAAAAAGACCATTGGAACAAAATAGAGATGCAGGTACAGACCTAAGCGTATTTGGAAACTGAATAGATGACAAAAAAAGCATTAAGAAAAGTGGGGAAGTGCTAAACTATGTAATAATTATCCACGTGGGAAAGAAATGAAACTGAAGTCCTATAGCACACCAAGCACAAAAATTAATTCTAGACTGATTAAGGACTCAAAATTCAAAGGCAAAATACACTTTAAGCCTTTTGGAAAAGACAGAACATCTTTAAGACCTCAAGGTAAGAAAGGATTTCTTAAACATGATACAACCATACAAGCCATCCAGGAAAAGACTGATAAATGTTGCTACCTTAATTAAGAACTATCACAAGACCCTATAAAAAGAGTAGAAATAAAAGCTCCAAAGAGGGAGAAGATATTTGTATCACAGATGAACAAAAAAGATTATTACCCAGAATATACAAATAACCCCTAAAAATTGTTAAGAAAAAGGTAGAGCACATGATGTGCAAACAGAAAAGACAGATGTGAATAGGAACATTACAGAAGAGGAAACACAAATGAATAAAGGCATATGAAAAAATGTTCAACTTTATTATTAATTGGGAAAATCCAAATTAATACAAAGCAGAGATGCTATTTTATACCACCTAACTGGCAAAAATCAGTAATTCAGACAATACTAAAAGTGAGAAGCAAAGTGCTACTAGTGGAAGTGTAAATCTGTAAAATTACTTTTGGGAAAAAATGGGCATTATCTAGAAAAGTGAAAGCTGTAAAACAACTGCATGACCCAGACATTTCACTACTACACCCTAGAGAAACTCTCCCAAGTGAGCACCAGGAGAGATGCACAAGAATTTTCATAGCAGAATTGTTGCTAATAACAGAAAAACTGGGAACAACACAAATGTCCACCCAGGAGAAAATGAATACATACCTTGTGCTACATACAGTGAAAAATAAATGAATTACAGTTCATGCATTAACCTGGAAAAAAAATCTCACCAACAATGTTGAGTAGAAGAAGCAATTTGCAAACTAACATAAACCTGGTGACTCTGTTTATATAAAGTTTGCAAATGTGCAAAACCAAATAGGGTTTTAGTCAGGGATACATAAATAAATGCTAAGATACTTGGGGGAAGCCTCCGAAGAGACACATTATATAAGGTAGACTGCTGGATGCCTACCACTTTGGGCAAGAGGACCCTTAGCTGCCCTTTTGGGAGATGATTGGACCCGGGTCAAGACATCAGGCATCCTCAGGGAGGCTCAGGCCCACCCATATTCCTTGTTTCACCTGGGGAGTTACCAAAAATAACTCCACAAAGACCAGCCTGGCTGTCTGAACTCTCCCATGAGCAGATGGGGCCGGCTCATAGTCTCGATCTTCATTCTCAGTCCAATGCTGGGCTCCAGGATTGAGCTGGGCCATATTTTAGGCAGATAAAATGTATGGACCCCTAACTTGCAAATTTGGTGGCTTGACGTGAATTTAGTCTTGTGTAAACCAATCACCCTGATTCCAGGGTTCTTTTTTCTGTTTTTCTTTTTTTTTTTTTTTTTTTGAGTCATTCTCAGTCTGTCACTCAGGCTGGAGGGCAGTGGTGCCATCTCGGCTCACTGCAGCCTCTGCCTCCCGGGTTCAAGTGATTCTCCCACCTCAGCCTCCCAAGTAGCTGGGATTACAGGCACCCGCCACCATGCCCGGCTAATTTTTGTATTTTTAGTAGACATGGGGTTTCGCCATGTTGACCAGGCCTGTCTTGAATTCCTGACCTGAGGTGATCCACCCGCGTTGACCTCCCAAAGTGCTGGGATTATAGGCATGAGACTCCGCACCCGGCCCCGGGGTTCTTTTATCTTGTACCTACATTATACTGACATGATACCATTTTTAAATTTCAAAATCTAGGATGTGATGTGAGACCAGGGAACATTTGGATACGATTAGAGCAAATGTTAGTAAACCTTGTCACATCCGTTCCGTAGCCATGGGAAGACTGGCAGGGATCCTGTGTCTTGTGGGCTGCAGCTGCTCCTGCTGCCCATTGAGTGGAGTCACGTGGAGCTCTAGTGGCTGTCCGCCTTCCTTTCTTGCCAAGGCAGTCTTCCCTGGCAGGTCTGCCTGGTCTCTTCCCCCTCACCATCCCCTACTTCCTTCCTTTCCCATCCCCTGTTCTGGTGGGATATTGAAGGGTAGGAGAGAGGATGATGAGGGAAGGCACTGGGGGACAGGGAAGGAGGAGAGTGGGGGATTATAAGGGCGAAGAGAACAGGAAGACCTGCCAGTGAAGCTCCTTGGTCCCTGAGCCAGGATTTCATTTTAAATACACCAAGACCTTTTTTAGCAAGTCCTAGACAGACCCACCATTCATCTGGACAGTGCGTTTTTCCTTGCAGAAAATAACCTATGACCAGCCAGCAGCTCCTGGAGTGTGGGCTGAGGAACACAGTCCAGTGGGCCAGCACTCCTTCATCCTGTGATGCCAGTGGCCGCGAGGAGCCCACATTCACGGCCTAAAAATAGCCCCCATCTCTACTCCACCCCTCCTGGGCCCTAGGCTTTCCAGGGACTCCCTCTCCATGTTGACTTGGTTTGGGACAGGGAGTGTGTTTCTGGAAGAATATTTCTAGCCTGAGCTGCTTTTTCCTTCCAAGTAAGGCAATTTGAAAGCATTGGTCTTCCATGAAAGGTTCACTAAGAAAAGATGTGATTTCTATGAAGTTTGGGCACCTGATTGAAACAGAATTCAATCGAAGGTCAAGGTCCTAACAGTGGTATGATATGAGATGTACAAACAAATTCACACGTAATTATGGGAGGGACAAAAGGCAAACACGGACCTGCTTGCAAATTGGTGAGTAGGGAACTGCCTGAGAGAGGCTAAAGCAGCGAACTTTCAAACCTTTTCTGAGTTTATATGCAATGATCTTAAAAATCACATAATATAGGCTGGGCACAGTGGCTCACGCCTGTAATCCTAGCTCTTTAGGTGCCTGAGGTGGGCAGATCACCTGAGGTCAGGAGATCAAGACCAGCCTGGCTAACATGGTGAAACCCATCTCTACTAAAAATACAAAAATTAGCCACGTGTGGTGGTACACACCTGTAATCCCAGCTACTCGGGAGGCTGAGGCAGGAGAATTGCTTGAACCTGGGCGGTAGAGGTTGCAGCGAGCCGAGATCGCGCCACTCCCTTCCAGCCTGGGTGACAGAGCAAGACTCCATCTCAAAAAAAAAAAAAAAAAAAAAAAATTCACATAAAATAAAAGTCATCAGTGAGTTAAAATGTGACAGCATGCTATACTCATGCTGTCAGGGAGTCCAGTATGGTTGACCTTAAAGAGAGTCATGCGAGGTTCCTTCCTCCAAGTAAAGAACCACATGAGGGTGTTTCCTGTAGATGATTCTGCCTTCACCTCCATGTGCTTCTCCCCATAGTCTCACTAGTCTCATTAATTAATCTCCTTAATTATCTTCCCATCCCAAATCCCAGCTTTGCTTCCTCTATTACCCAGTTCCCACCAAGGGAACTTCTGGTTTTTCAGTCAAGTCATAGAAACCTTGGAATCCTCTATAACTCTTCCTTACACATCACACCTTATATCGAATCTGTCCTCCAGGCAGTAATGATTTCTTCCTTAAAAGTGAAACATTTGCTTTAACTCTTATTCTAACCCCCACCACTGTAACAGCTTGCGTGAAGAATCCTTGATCAGTCTATCAGCCTCCTAAGAGGAGAGGCCTTGTTCTAACCACCCTGCATCTCTCTGTCAAGTTGTTCTTATCAAAGCACTGCTTTTGTTATGTCCTTACTTAAGAACACACAATACCACCCCACTGGCACTTCTGTTTTCCCCTCGATGGCTCTCTACCCATGCGACCTTATTGTTTTGCGGTTACTCATGGTCTGTGCAGTCTGGAGAGGATCTGAATTCTCCACCTCTGCTCACACAATTCCTCCCTCCCTGACTCAGGTCTGCTTGGTCTTCCTCCTTCTCCTGCTGTATTCTCACTACCATTATCATAATTTGGGCTTTATTGCACAATCTTTCCCCTCTAGCTTACAGCCTTGTAGTCTCAGGATAGTGGTAGGGGGGAAGGAGAAGAAAGGTGGTAGGGAAAGAGAGAGGCTCATTCTTACCCCCGTAATGGGCTGGTCCTAGCCACCTTGCCATTAGTCCTGTCCCCTCTTCCCGCTACTTCTGCAACAAACCAGCTCTTGAACTTCCTTTCTTTGAGACTCAGCTTTCCAGAGGGGCCCCCCTCGTGAGTCACACTGCACTCGCTCACCTCCGAGCTCCTTCAGCCCCTGTGGGCACAGCTTCTATGTCTCAGGTGCTTTATGGGAAAACATAGCATGCGATTGTTCTCCTCCTGGTCGTGCCTAACTGTCCGTGGAATGGATGGTTAAGATGATCCACTTAAAGGTTTGCTAGCAGAACTCACATCTCATGGACAAGCCAAGTGCTTCCTGGGCTTCCCTAATTAGCCTCCTGCATTTGCTGATGGCAGAAGGAAAGGCTTGCACTCTGTTGCCTCCTAAGCACTGGTTGGTCAGATTTCCTCTCTCCCACCTCATCATTTATGTGTTGAATGTTTGCTGAGCACCTACTGTGTGCCAGGTGATACATTCTAGTCTTTAAGGATTCAAATGAAGGAAGTGCACCCCTAGCCTTCAAGAGCTTACAGTTTAGGAGAAAGTGGACACGCAGAAGACAATGATAGTACAGGGTGATTAATGCTTTGATAACAGGCACAGGAAACTGATGAAGGAATATAATGACAGGCACTCAATGCTGTAGAGAGGAGTCAGAGAAGGCTTCTTGAAGGAGGTGACAACTTTCTTGAATCTTAAGAATGAATAGGACTTAGGCAGGTGAGGAAGGCAAAAGAGTGCAATGGAGTGGGGAGGAAGTTAGAAGAGGACTCCAGCCTCCCCAGCCCCTCCTTTGCTCTCTCCTTTGTCTCGGGTACCTTGGGACACCCAGCTGGGAATATAGAAAAAACCACAGCAGTAGCTTAACTAGAAGGAAGGAGGAGGAGGAGAAAGAGAAGAGGAGGAGAAAGAGAAGAGGAGGAGGAAGAAGAAGAGAGGATGGAGGAAGAGGAGGAAGAGAAAGAAAAGAAGAAAGAAGGTGGAGGAGCAGGAGAAGGAAGAAGTGGTACACAAGTCTATAGAGTAGGGTAAATCAACAGTAGGCATCCATGAAGGACTAGACAGATGCCTCAACTTCTTCATTTTAACCCAGAGAGTGACAGCCCAGGTCAAGAGGCTTTGTTGCTCCAATGGCTTAAATAGCCACGGTTGTCATAGATATTAATTCATAAATTTGCCTGTGTTTGTGGTATCTCAGACATAAGAACTAACCATACCACATCCAATAGTCAGCTCACAAGTAGTGGAGCACCCACAAGGTTAAAATGTTGCTTCTGAGAGACTGTAGTACACCAGCATCACGTTTAAAAGTACAAATTGTGGAGAACCCAGTGAGAGATGTCAGGTGCATTTGTCATTTGTGTTCCTGTTTCAAAAGGATTTTTAAAAAATCTTAAAATATAGTTGCAAATTATATGGTTGTATCTTCGTAATACTGAGTTTGCACACACTTATTCAGTGTTTACTATGTGGTTTGGGAAACTAGTTTAGTTTCCCAAAGAAAGACTTTCTTGGGCCTGGCCATTTTTGCTTTTTTTTTTTTTTCCCTCCAATTCAGGGCTGCAAAGCAGGGACTGTGAGCTGACAGCTCCTTGTGTCTGTCCTGGGAGTGGGGGCCTCATGGGTTGGGAGGGTAGAATGCCAGACGGTGGCCCCTACATGACGTGGTGAGAGTAGCCTCATTCATGTTATGTTTTCTAAGAGTGGCTCTAACAACTTGTGTTAAGCAAGGAAAATACCATTTAATCTCCCCACCACCCTTTTTTTTTTTTATTTTTTTTTTTACCATATTCTTTTAAAAAATTACCATTTGCTTTTAAAGATAGGTAATACTTGCATAATTCAAAAGTAAAAACTATAAATGGATATAGTAAAATGGCTGCTTCATAAACCTGTTTCCAATTTTTCCAGTTTCTATTCCTATGGCAGAAACCCAGTATAATGTAGTTTCTTGGGGATATCCTTCAAGAGGTGTGTTTTCTTTTTGTTCTGTTTTGTTTTGTTTTGTTTTGTTTTGTTTTTTGAGATGGAGTCTTGCCCTGTCACCCAGGCTGGAGTACAGTGGTGCGATCTTGGCTCACTGCAACCTCTGCCTCCCAGGTTCAAGCGATTCTCCTGCCTCAGCCTCCCGAGTAGCTGGGATTATAGGCACGAGCCACCACACCCAGCTAATTTTTTGTATCTTTAGTAGAGATGGCATTTCACCATGTTGGCCAGGCTGGTCTTGAACTCCTGACCTTGTGATCCACCTGCCTCAGCTTCTCAATCAAGAGGTATTTTTAAAGTGGGTACAACCAAATATGAATCTATATTCTTTCCTCTTCCAACTTTTAAAAAATAACTAGCAGTGTTCTCTACACACTCTCCTGTACCTTAGTTTTTGCTCTTGACATCATATCTTGAAGACATTTCTACATCAGTTCTTGAAAAGTTTGTTCATTCCTTTTTAGAGCTGTATATATAGCATTCTATTTTGTGGCTCTACCATAGTTTTTAAAACCGGTGTATCCTTGATGTACACCGGAGCTGATTACAGTCTTTTGCTATTGTGTACAATACTTCTGGGTAACATTGTGGACAGGTCACTTTGCACATGTTAAAGAAATAACGGTAGGATAAATTCCTGGAAGTGGAGTTCTTGGGCCAAGAGGAACATGCCTTTTTGATTTAATAAATTTTGCCAAATTGCTTCCAAACACTTTGTATCAGTTTACACTCCCACTAGCCATAAGTTACAGGCTTCTGCCTTACTAAACTTTTGTATTCTTGCCAACTTGTGAAGTAGGAAATTGGTATCTCACTGGCTTTAATTTGCATCTTTTATTATGAGAGAGGTAGAGCATTTGTATTTCCTTTTGGTGGGTTCTCCTCTGTCCAGTTTTATTTGAGTCGTTGGCCTTTTTCTTGTCAATTTGTAAGAACTTTTCGTATAATGGGATGTGAGTTGCAAGTATTTTTCATTTTGTCATTTCTCTTTGCCTGTAATATGTCATTTGGCTGTTTTATTTTTATCCATGCAGATGTTTTAATTTTTATGGTATTCAATTTTTAAATCTTTTGTTTCACGACATCTGGATTTTGAATCATTCGAGGAGGGTCTTACCCATTCTGAGCTTATGAAAGAACTCTCCCATGTTTTCTGATAGGTTGTTTTCTTGGTCATTACATTTAAATTTTCATTCCGTTTGAAAATTATCCTGGTGTATGGCATAAGGTGTGGTTTAAAAACATTTTCCAGAAAGTCTACCCAGTTGTAATAACACCATTCATTGAAAAGTTCATGTTTCTCCCACCGAGTTCCCAAACTTATCATATATCAACTCTTTATGTATTTGAGAATAGTTCTGTGTTTTCCATGTCGTTACATTAGTCTGTCTGATGATTTATATTCTAGTACCACATAATTTAACAATTTGAGGCTTAACAGTGTTTTTTTTTTTTTTAAGAGACAAGGTCTTACTCTGTTGCCTCGGCTGGAGGGTGGTGGCACAATCATAGCTCACAATCATAGCTCAGCCTTGAACTTCTGGGCTCAAGTGATCCTCCCACATCAGTCGCCCAAGTAGCTGGGACTGTAGGCATGCACCACCGTGTCTAGCTAGTTTTATTTAATTTTTTGTAGAGCTTGGATCTTGCTATGTTGCCCAGACTTGTCTTGAACCCCTGGCCTCAAGCGATCCTCCCACTTTGGTCTCCCAAAGTGTTGGGACTACAGGTGTGAGCCACAGCACCCAGCCAGCAGTGTACATTAATACCACTCTTTGCTCTTGCTTTTTGGAATTTTCCTACTTTATTCCTCTTGGAGGACTTTAGAATCATCTTGTCTAGCTCCAGAAAATGATAAGTCTGTTGGTAGTTAGATTGGTATAATGTTTAATTTGTGAATTCCTTTAGAGAGTAGTGATATATCACAACATAGTTCATCTATTTGTTCAAGTCTCATTTTTTTTCCTTCAGAACTGTTTTCAAGTTTTTTTTCTGTAGCTGTGGAATTTTTGGGTTAAGTTTATATTATCTTCTTTCTCTCTGGTTCCTGTTATAAATGAAGATCTTCCCCCTCATTATATCTTCTGACTGGTAATTGCTTGTTTATTAATTCTGTAGCCTGCTACGTTATTAAATATTCTTATTGTTTACTATAGGTTTCCTGTCAGTTTTCTTGTTTTCTGGTGTATCATCATAGAATTTTTAAATAGTGATGACTTCTTCCTTTCCAATTTTTATGTCTCTAACTACTTTCTCTTGTCTTGTTCTGGGCAAGTTCATGGAATGGCTCATTGGTAATATACATGTCAAGCGAGTTGGCTGTGATGGAGAGAGTTGGGGTGCATTAGCATCAGGAACACAGGTGTCTCTAGGGAGTGTCTGCATTGAGACCTTAAAACCTTCCCGATAAAATGGAATGTTGTTACAATATATGTTATAAATGGATTTGGCCCAGCAGATGCCAGAGGGCAGGAGAGGAGCATAGGAGATGCTGAGGGAGAAGTCACCATAGGATGGGAGTCTGGCCCAGGGTTTAGAGAGGGAGGGCCACGGTGTTTGGCTAATTCAGGAACTATCCTTGACCTGACTATCTTAGACCCATGAATGTGACTTTAGGTATAAAATGGCTCCGTGTGTGTGTGTGTGTGTGTGTGTGTATGTGTGTGTGTCTGTCTGTCTTCCTGTGGATATGCATGGGAAGAGTGGGTTATTAAGAACTGTAACACTTGAAGCACAGTATCTTTCCCCCTTTCACAGGATGTACCATGGCTGTGGACCACACTGGGGGATGAGGGGCCTTTGTGCAGTCGTAAGTTGCACTGCACCTTGCACTGCCTTTACGTCTATGGGATGGAGCCTCCACTACCCTACCCTGTGACTTCCAGGATAAATGGATCTGTTCTGGGCTCCTGGGCTCCTGGATTGGAAGTAGCATCACTTAGGAGCAGAGGCATCAAGGATGGAGAACAGGGCTTTTGGACAGACCGAGTAGTTCACAGAAGCTCTCCACCTCCAGACTTCCAACCCACAAAGCCCCATGCTAGAGCCAAAGCACTCCCTCTCTTCCCACCTTGCACAAGTGGCATCAGTGGATGTCATGCAATGTCCTTTCATAGCAGCCATACTGTTTATTAGTTTATTGTGTGTTTGCATACATTTCGTGAATTATCACTATTATCACTAGACAGTAAGGATGATTAGAAGGACAAAGAGTAGATCAAGTGACACATGAGATGCTTGCCAAGTAACAAGGAGACAAGGAAAAGTGGCTAATGAAATCAAAGAAATTTGCAGCTGTGACAAGAGGATGACATCATTGTCAGACGTCTTGGCTTAATGTGAGTTCAGGTGACAACTAGGAGTGTGTTCAGAATCTTAAAGTCTATATGTGGTAGAAGTGTTGCTGCTGAAGCATCGCAAGTGTTAGATGGCCACACAAGTTCAAGGCCTGTTCAAGCCTGCTCAACATCAAAGAGCGAATTTGAGGGAGTGAGAGCAGATATGGTGCCCTGGAGATCACAGCTGTTAAGAATTTTCTTAAGATACTTGCAGTGGCCATCCAGAAAGGGGGCTATCTCCCTCAACAGGTTTTCAGTGTAGGTGACATTGGCTCAGTCTCGGGAAGATTACCCCAAAGGACATTTATCATCCACAAGTTTTGTGAAAGCTTCACAGTGTTGAATTACAATCCCATCCGTGGCAGTGACTCCAGAGATGGCCTGTTACCTTTACACAAATGGTCCTTTTAACTGTGATCTGCTTTAAGCAGGAAAGCGTGTGTCCCTGGCTGCCATGTGGTGAGAGCAGCCTGAGCTGCCCTTTGGTCTGCATATGCAACCCTGAGGTTTCTTGAAGTATTTTTTGGAAGGCAGTTCTGGAAGTAGGCCTTGACTTCTTACTAACTTGAGCAGCTGGGGGGTTAGAGGCATTATAAGAAAGTGACTTTCTTTTGCATTGTAGGCTGGTGAAGTGCAACATAGCAGTTATATCTTGCCCTTTCCTCACTGTGTTAACTTTCTGGGTACTGTGTTCTCGTTGCAACGTGTAACAGAGGCAATGTACTAGGCCCCAAAATATGCAATGATGAAGCCTTCTGATTTTGCAAACACCTTATTTCTCAAGAGAGGGAGAGCCATGGTTGTGAAATCACCAAAACTGACAGGAAGCTCCGCTGGTGGCAGCCCTCTCAAACAGCAGATGCATGATCCCTGATTCTCAGCTAGGATCTGGTGTCTAGCGTGTGAGAATGAAAAAAACCAGAAGACTTGGCCAGGAACCTTCAGTGATGGCCACATATCAGAATTTTAAGAGCTCATGAAGTGCTTATAAATCCATGTTGCTCAGGGCTCTTCTACTATAAATCCTGAATCAGTGGGTCTGGGTTGGGGCCCAGCGAATGACTCAGATGTCCTGCCAGGATTAGAAACCACTGATCTAGACTGGTCCCAACCCAGTCTCTAGGGTGCTGAGTGACTTTTGGGAAGTCACTTCACTTCCCTGGACGGTGACTTCCTTACCTCTTAAATAAGAACTTGGACTGGATGTATTTAAACCTGGCTGCAAGTCAGCAATTCCCACGGAGCTTCAGAAATACAGATTTCCCAGACCCAGGAACCTGTATTTTTAGGAAGCTCCGCAAGAGATTCTGATGCAGCCAGTCACCAGGTAGGGCCCACCTGACTCAGTGGTGACCTGAGTTCCTTTGAATTCTCATGTGCCTGAATTCATGTAAAAGGATGAACTCAAGTTGCTAAACTTACATTTGTGTCAGCAATTGTCATGATGTACCCACATGCGATGTCTGTTTGAGATTATTCTCTGTTTTAGGTATGAACACTTTTCCTTCCTCTGTTGACTTCTCACTGCTAGCACATAATAGATGTTCAGAAACAAAGCGAGCAGATGAATGAACAAATGAAGTCCTTAAGGGCAGAGAACATACCTTCTGGTTATTATGAACTTCCCACTGTGCCGAGAAGTGCTGGTTAACACAGTAGATACTAATAAGAGTTTGAGTGTGCAATAGACATGTATATTTTTGCCATTATAGAAGGTGGCATATAAAGCAGGCAGACTTTATGGACCTCAAATCATAGTGCCTGGGTTGGTTTTTCTCTTTTCTTTTTTTTTTTTTCCTAGTATGAGTGTTTTGTGGTCAAGGCAAAGTCTATGTTGGCAGTATCAGAACACATGGGGTTGAGGTAAATGCACCTAGATGAATCTATGCATTTCCCTTCCTTGTGCACACAAGTCCTAGGGCCAGCAAGCTATTGGCAGGCAAGAGAGAATGGCACCCTCATTGTCCCAGGGGAGCCTCACATCCAGCCAGCGCTGCAGGGCTGCTAGTGAGTGTTGCTTGGCCCTGCCCTCCGGGGAGCTGGATCCCTTCCCTGCAGCATGGCCCGGAGAAGCAGGAGCGGAGCATTGTACTTTGGTCTTTGGATGGTGGAGCAGTGTCACATCACAGCCCTTATCGTGTCCTGGAGATCACAGCCTGGTGGATGTAGCTGGGGTTGTGTCCTGCGAGGCCACTGCTGCCTGCAGCCCTTCTGGGCTGAACTTCAGAAAGAAAGTAGTCTTGTAACTTCCTCATGTCACCCACCCTCACCTCGGTGCTCGCAGCAGGGATGGAGCTGTTTTCATCAGAGCCAGCGTGCTCAGCCAGTTCCTGCCTCTTCAATGCTGGGATGGCTACAAATCATCTTTTACATTGGAATAGACAGCCTTCGAGTTTACAACACATATTTATATCCATTGTCATATTGAATTATACACAGTAGGTTATTTATTAGCTTTGCAGGGTGGCGAAGTAAAAACCATATTTCTCTAACACCCTTGGTCAGAAGCACGTATGGCATTCGCCGCCTCGACTCACTAAAGGCCGGCTCTGCTGAACCTTTTCCCTCCCCGCACTCAACAGAGAATATTTATTAGAACAGCAGGCTCTTTGGGCCTCTCTGACACTTCATTTTGTCTTAGAAGTTGGTGATGATTGAGCTAGTGATTTCAAAGCCAGGATGCATCTGGGAGAAGGTCATTAGAGAAGAACTTATCTATTCATAAACTTAATAATAAATTCACAGCAATAACTAATATCTATATGAGATCCATTCGGAGCTGGCTGCTCTAATTCCTTTCAGGTTCATAGATGAGAAAACGAGGCTGTGATGGGGAGGTGAGTTGCCTGAAGTCACCTGTGGTTGTGACAGAGTCAGGCTTCTCAGTCTTGGTCTTTCACCACACTATGCTACTTCCTCAGTTGCCTTTGTAGAGGGGTCTCTTTATTTTCTTTGCCCTCTTTCTTGCTCCCAGCACTTAAAAAATTTGAGGTAAAACTTATAAAATTGTCATTTTAAAATATACATTTTTTTGCATGTATGCAAATCTTTACTTTTTTTTATTATTATACTTTAAGTTCTAGGGTCCATGTGCACAATGTGCAGGTTTGTTACATATGTATACTTGTGCCATGTTGGTGTGCTGCACCCATTAACTCGTCAATTTTTTTTTTTTTTTTTTGCGATGGAATCTTGCTCTGTTGCCCAGGCTGGAGTGCAGTGGTGTGATCTCAGCTCACTGCAACCTCTGCCTCTGAGCTCAAGCAATTCTCCTTCCTCTGCCTCCCGAGCAGCTGGGACTACAGGGGTGTGCCACCACACCTAGCCAATTTTTGTATTCTTAGTAGAGACAGGGTTTTACCATGTTGGCCAGCCTGGTCTCAAACTCCTGATCTCAAGGGATCCACCTGCCTCAGCCTCCCAAAGTGCTGGGATTATAGACTTGAGCCACCATGCCCTGCCCTTTACCAAATATGTCTTGAGGGCCGCATGCACAGATGTGTCTGGCTGTCAACTTCCTTGTCACACTGCAGATCATTTCCACGTGGTAAATGGACGCATTAGCGAGAGGATGGCCCTGACGAGTCACTTTGCACGTGCTGGGATACAGTAACTGGCTGAGTTCCGAGTATTTTTGTATATTAAGAGAAATAGTGAGTTGTAAGAGCACTTTTTGGTGTGGACTATAGCTAATCCGTAAAAAGGCCCCTTTCAAGCTCTGCTTTGAGAGCTGAACTTCTCTGTGATTGAGGAAAAGTTCAAAACGATGCACGTTCATCTCCTCCTTTCCGTCTTCCACCACCCATGGTCAGCCTCTCCCCACATTCTCCACGAAAGCTTGAGATGGCATTCTAACCAAAGGCTCTCCCAGCTTCCAGCACCCCTGCCTTCCAAGCCAAAGCACTCAGTTTAATCTTCCAGAACTGCAGTTCTTCTCACATCATTCTCCTACACAAAAAACCTTGTCAGCTCCCCCACTGCCAGATCTTACCCCACTACACAAGGCCCCAGCCTACATTTCCAGCCTTGTTTTCTATGTTCCCTCTTGGCTTCTTATGCTCCAAAAACTCGGAGCACATTTGCTTTTCCTTGAAAGTGTCCTGTGCTTTCCCACCTCTGTGCTTTTGCTGTCTATCCTCTGCCTCTGTTAGGAAGGCATTCAGCCACAAGTAACATCAAACTGAACCAGCAATGACTTAGGAAAAACATGCCCATAACAACAATTCCAGAGGTGGGCTCTTCAGGCTGCTGCAGCAGCTCAGCCCTGGCATCAGAGACGCAGACCCTTTTGATCGGTCTTCTCTGTCATCTTGGCAAGTTGGCTTGTTGCATTATGGTTGTAAAGTGTTATAGGTCTAGGCATTGTGTCCATGTTCAAAGTAGGAAGAAGGGCAAACCTGCCATCACCGATGACTTTCCTTTTTATCAAATAGTAAAACCATTTTCTGAAGCTCCAATAATCTTCCTCTTAAGTGTCATGTGCAGCCTTGCATCACATGGCTATCCCCTGCTAGCTGCAAGGGAGGCTGGGAAAGTGAGTATTTGGTTGGAAGAGGGAAAGGGAAAGGAGGGAAAGGAGCGGGACTGGCTACTGGGAGAGCCCACCATCAGGGTCTGCCACACTCTTCCTTCCTCTCCTCCATGAAGCTCTGTTTTCTCATCCAGATGCAAAAAACCTTTCCCCCTCTTGCTCCCAATGTACTACTTGTATCTTGATTTTAGCATACATATGTTCTTATATATGGCAGCAACCAGTTATTTGTGTGTTTATCTTACTTCGTAGACTAGAAGCTCCTCAAGAGCAGAGACCATGCCTGGTTTAACTTTGCATTTCCTATAGCAGCCAGCATTGTTCCTCAAACATAGCCTTTATAAAGATGTTCTGTTAACATTTCATGGATAATGATTTGAGTTTAAAAACTATGCTTTTGTGTTGCTTGGTTGGAACTCTTTGTACCATATTTCCTTTGTTAATGTTTTAGAATGTAGGCAGTTATTACAGCTGACGTTTGAGTTCTTGCTATTTTCAAGCATGTGACAATACCTGTAAGAGCACAGCCCTGTAGGGACTCAATAAACACTAGCAATTGTCATGCCCTTCAAGCCTCATCACATTCCAGTGCAGCAGATGCCATCATTATGCTTGTTTTACAGATGGGACACCTGAAGATTCAGAGAGGTTAGTTTCCTCTCTCCAAACACCAAGTTGCAGAGCTGGAGTTTCAATCCTGGTCTGTCCAAATCTGAGGTCCATGATTTTAACTATTAGTTATACTATCTCCAGACCAGACTATGTTTCCTTCCCTCCTCCAAGACCTGCAAGTTAATGGAGGTTATGTTCTTGGGTATTTGTTTATTTTTTCATACGTTTTTCATCTATTAGACAAGACATCAATTGATGCATTGTCCTGGATGACACCAAAGGAAACCATTTGTCCTTGTCAGCCTGAAACTGGCCTGCAGAAGTCTTGTCAGCTGTTATGCTCTGTGACCAGGTGTCAGTTCTTTTTCTGTTGCTTATAACAGAACACTGGAAACTGAGTGATTTATAAAGAAAAGGAATTTGTTTCTTACAGTTTTGGAGGCTGAGAAGTCCAAAGTCAAGGGACTGCATCTGGTGAGAGTCTTCTTTCTGGTGGGGACTCTGGAGCGTCTCAAGGTGGCGCAGGACATCACATGGGGAGGGGACTGAGTGTGCTAGCTCAGGTCTCCCTCCCTCTTCTTATAAAGCCACTGGTCCCCTCCCATGTCAGCCCATTAATCAACCATTAATCCTTTAATGGATTAATTAATTAATGAGGACACAGCCCTCATGACCCAATCACCTCTTAAAGGCCCTGCCTCTCAAGACCACCACATTGGTGATTAAATTTCAACAGGACTTTTGGAGGGGAGAGATATTCAAATCATAGTACCATAGTACCAGGTAAGTCCCCTGAGAAAGCTGTTTCTGAACAGACCCAGAAAATCCATGTGTGCCAAATGATCCTTTCCAAATCCACACCCTCAGACCAACACCTGGCCTGACTCTGGTCACATCAAGTCTCATCACTTCAGCTCCATTCATAGAGAGGATCTTGGGTCTCTTTCCTCATTCTTTTGATCTTTGATTGCAATTGATTCCTCACCCCCTTTGGCTTCGTTTCCGACAGTAGAATTTGGATTCTGTAGCCTGGTCCAAAAAACTCCTTAGAACATAGTTTTACTTGCCTTGGGTCTTCCTGTTCTTGGCTACATCAGGTAAAATTTGAGTTCAACTTGGCCCCAGAAGCTGTGATCTCACCCTGGCCACATGGCTGGACCTATTTTGGCCCTCTGTGATGGCAGACCTGAGACCAAGTAAAACTTCAGCCTCATAAAAATGTTCACTAGCTCTAAAAATACACACTGATTTAGATGCAGCACTATTTCCTCTGCCAACAGCCAGCCAGCTCTATCCATTCTTAGACTTTATTATTAAAGCTTAACTGTCTGTACACAATGTCACATATGTGAATGAGAAGTCAACTATGCGGATATCCTCAATGTTTTGTAATCCAAATATTTGGCTCTGAGAGAACCCTGGCATCTGCGTTCATTAATCATGCAGACGCCCAAACATTTGAATGAAGAATGAACATTCAGCAAATACAGGGGAAAATGGCATTTATGAAGAGAAGAGTTGAATGGCTGACGAGTATACAGACTGTTTCAGACTGGTGCAGACAGAATCTCAGCACAGACTTCAGTTAAAGACCAATCCAAGTCAGATGAAGTGAAAATAAGGGGCAGTCTAACACTCACCTCCGTGGCTCACTTCTTTGCTTGCTTTTTTCCAACTTCTGGGCTTGGGGGCATGTGTCAACTTGCAGGGCCTCAGTAATCTGCTTTCTCGGCTTTGCAAAACAACTCCCTTATTCCAACATACCACAGCTACTTAGATGTGGAAATTTAACCGTCTTAAGATCAAAATCCCATTACTCACCTTGTCTATTACTCTATTGGAAAGAGTATGACCTAAGGGTTAGATTGCTTTAAGCAGGCTAGCTAAAAATATTTCATCCATATTGTACCTATTCTACAAAAGACGAGACCTTGAATAATTCCCAGGAATAAGTGCATCTGGTCTGAAGTAGATACACAAGGAGCTCCTGCACAAGGCAAGACTGTTTTGTAATTTTCAGAGTCATCACTGCCTTCATGAGGCAGTAGAAAGAGAAAGGACTGTGGCATTGGACTGGCTTGGACTCAAATCTCAGGTCTTCCCAGCGATGTGACTTTTCTCTCTGGGCCTGTTTTGTTTTGTTTTTATTTGTTTATGTACTAGTTGCCCTTCTGGTTGTTGTGAGGATTAAATGAGATAAGGTGTATGGTTAGTTCTTTTCTGTGTCAAGCATGTTCTCTTCCTATGTACCCACCCCTCATCCCTATCTGGTGCAACATTCATTCTTGTCCACAGTTTAGAAGGTAACAGATGGAAGACACAGCACAGCAAAATGGCAGATTCATGTTCATATAACATTATATGAAAAACTCACACATTTTCTTTCTGTTGAGGTAGCCCATGGCCTTTGATTCTTTCTGTCCATTCTCTTCCTTTTCATTCCACTGCTAGATAAATTAGGTCACCCAGAAAGCACACTGTTCACCTAAAACATCAACATAGCCTATTTCCTTTGAACAGCAGAATCAAAGAAAAGCAAACAAGCATACCAGAGAAACCCATCGTGGGGACTGGGAAGATCTTGGCTGCCTCTGAGACGCTTGGATCTAAGCCCTTCATTCCACTTTCAGTAGGTTAGGGGAGCTTTCAAGGACAAGTTCCACCCTCAGTCTCCTACGGGACAGTGCCCCCTGCCTTCCAAACCCTGCAGTTTTCTTTCTTTCTTTTTTTTTTAGGCAGAGTCTTGCTCTGTTGCCTAGACTGGAGTGCAGTGGTGTAATCTAAACTCACTGCAAGCTCCACTTCCCGGGTTCAAATGAGTCTTTGCCCTCAGCCTCCCAAGTAGCTGGGACCACAGGCATGCACCACCATGCCCGGCTAATTTTTGTATTTTTAGTAGAGCTGGAGTTTTGCCATGTTGTCCAGGCTGGTCTTGAAGTCCTGACCTCAGGTGATCCGCCCACCTCGGCCTCCCAAAGTCTTGGGATTACAGGTGGGAGCCACCGCACCTGGCCAGAACCCTTCAGTTTTCTTTAGCACTTCGGAAGTTGATGATCACCATCCATTTCAGCTGCTGGCGACTCCCCAGCTTCTTCCACAAACATTTGTCATGTGCCAACCATGTGCTCTCCTTGCAATCAGGCATCTCTGTGGTGTGGTGTTTCCATGTTAGTGCATCCAGTGCTATTAGGTTGGTGCAAAAGTAATTGGTTTGTTTTACAAATACTTTTAGTGGCAAAAACGGCAATTACTTTTGCACCAAACTAATAGTTATACCACAATGATTTTGTTAGCCTTAGGCACAGGGGTGTCTTAAAGTACTTCCATTTAGACATTGCCAAAATAGTCAAATTATTTCAATAGCCTAAGAATAAGTTCAGGGTCCTTGAGCCTCCAAAATTTAAATAAAAGGCTTTTTCCTGATCGCTTGTAAGTGGCAAAATAAATTGTCCTCTGGCACTCTTCCGTATGAATAAGCCATTTGACTGAAGGCAAACATACCCAGCCTGGCTTGCTGTTAGGGTAGGGAAAGTCTTTCTCTCTTCCTCACCCCACATTTCTCCCTTACCTCTTCCACATGTTCAGAAGAATGGAAGAGCAACCTGCCCTTCCCCTCTCTTAGCCTTCTCTGCAGGACAGCGGAGTGGCTTGTCTAGTTGGTGAAATGGGAGAGGGGCTCTGTGCACGTGCAGGGCGGCACCTTCTTGGCTAAGCACAAATGCTGAGTCAACACGATTTGCTCTATACAGCATTTTCCAAGTTCTCCTGTGCTGGAATTTATGTTTTCTCTGCTCATTGTCTGAGTTTTATATAAGCCAGCTATCAGCAAGGACCTACCACGGTCACAGTAAATAGCTAAACTTGGCTTGAACCTACAGTTTCTTCCAACTCTGGGGATAGTGAGGGGCTGATGTAGTCAGGGTCACTGCAGCCTCCAGGCCCCCAAGTCTTTGCGGGTAGTCTCTGTCCCACACCATAGCCACCCAGATGTGACCACAGCTGCTTCTGAAGTTGCCAGAAAGTCCCATTCACCCCGATCACAGCCGTGGGTTGAGTATGTTTCCTTGCAGAGAGGGGCATTCCACCTCTCCAGGCAGCTTCCTGTTACCTCGTTGACATCCCCCTTCACTCTCCTGTCTTTCTTTTGACCTCCTTCCTCCCACCCATTCACCCTGCCTCCATACCAACCACGGGAAGCCCAGGCCATACTCTCCTAAAAGCCCTCGCGCCCGCCACATCCATGCCCCTCAAGGGTTCACTATTTAACCCTAGTACTTCCCAAGTAACCCTTCCAACAAAGGAGTTTCCTCTCAAAGAGGAATTTTGGTGGCAGCTATTTCAGATGGTATTTTTTCATCCCCAGGACCACTTGTACTACCTTTACGGTAGGTAGTCTACCCACAGCACATCTCCCTGTGGCCGGGGGCAGCATGGAACCTCATCACTACTTATTGCTGCCCACAGGGAAATGTCCCCACTAATTTCCGCTCAGTTACCCCTTGGTCAGGGACTCAGCTTTCCTTCGTGGTCCCTTACCCAGGTTCCTGACCTGAAGGTGAGGGGAACTTACACATGTCCGGGACGTTATCTACAGGAGAACTTGGCAGAGGCTTCTATAGGGGCAGCTCATCCTCCTTGCTGGGTTTCTCTGATAGAGAGACGTCCTTTCTTCTGCTTAGGGGCCTCCTCATCCTTCTGGAATCCAGACCATCCTCCACTCCTGTTTTCAGTGGCCACCATCTTTTTTCTCTCCTTCCTCAACCTTCTAAGGAGAAAAATATTTGTCTTTCACTGAAGTGGAAGTGAGTGTTTTCTTTGGACCTTTGTTTCTGCATTGGGGTGTAGGTTGGGGAAGAGAAAATGGCCCCGGGGCACAGGTTACAGAGAAGAGGGGCAAGAAATACACACACAGCCTTATAAGGGTGCACAGGCTGTACACTGTGCAAATGCAGGAGTCCCATTCACACAGTGATGTGACATGAAAGTGGATTCACGACCTGATGAAAATGCCACCTTTGAGCTCTGCCTTGTGTCAATCAAGGGCAGTGTGGACACATAGAGAGAGGAACGTGCTTTGAGTCTGAGGGATTCTGATTTGAATCACCCAGCTGTGTTACTATCTCACCATATAGTCCTAGACAACTCCTTTAACATCTCAGAGCCCCAGTTTCCTTATTTATAAAAGGACAGCAATAGCGTCTCCTTTACGGGGTTGCTGTGAGGGTGAAATGAGATCTTTTGTAATTGCCTGGCGTGTAGTAGGTGCTCAATAAATGTCATTTCCTCAGAAGTGTTGTCCTGGTTGAAGGAGTGTTGGTTAATTTCACTACTGGCCCTTTTCCAGTGAAAATATTTGGGGTCTTTCAGTAGATGCTGAAGGAATGTCTGTTGGAGGTTGAAGAAGATACAAGTATCCTTCTTAGAGCTTATTGAAGAAGATACAAGTATTCTTCTTAGAGCGTAATTGAAGAAAATAATGAATTTATCAAGATATGTGGCCAATTGAGGCATCCCAGAAAGTTGAGTTTTAACAACAAGTAAGACGACGTATAGAGCACTAAATGTTAGCACAGTTTTAAGCCTCTTCCATGTATTATTGTGTTGGTGAAAATGGATCCTTCTGGGACCCAGCATTCAAGGTGCTGGGATTTTGTGTCTTTGTAAAAGGGAGAGAAAGTGTCTTTTTATTTATTTATTTTGAGAAGATGTCTTTTCTTTGGTCCATATCACCCTTCCTGCTATTGCCTGGTACATTATAGGTCTTTGCGTCCGCACATCCGGCCTGTTCCTGTCAGCCATTCTCTCTCTTTTGAGCGGTTCCTTATCTCTGAGCAATGAACTGAGCCATTTCCCAAAGATGAGCATAATCCGTGGGTCTCCCACGTGGGCGGGAGCCAGCTTGTACTTGCTGTGGAGAGCTGAAGGGGGCGGCTTTTCCCAGCTCTGCAGCAA
>NW_012106686.1:844750-857177 GCF_000951045.1 Mandrillus leucophaeus | reverse complement strand
TGAACCCTCTTTGCATGTTGTGATCGATTGCATTAGTGCAATTAGTCTGAGCTGAGCAATATTAAGGTCAAAATCATTGGCTTGATGCCTTATAAATGCATTTCTGTGAATATACGAGTCAACACTAATTATTTCCATTCCCGGGGAGGGGAAGGGGAGTAGAGAATACTAAGTCAACTGCAAACCCCGTTGCTGGTGAGTCTTCTGTTCATAGGTGGAGAGGAATTTAGAACTGTTTTCTTTGTTCCCATAAGTGACCAAAGAGTCCTTAGTCTCCCAATGGGAGACAAAGGTGGGTGTCCAAATTCCTCTGTAAGACCCTGCATCTGAATTCACGGACCGCCTCTCCCCCAACCCCCGCCCCGCCCTGCCCCTCATCCCTACAGGTCATTTTCCATACATCACCAATTCACATCATCTGTTCAATCCTATAGCAGTTTCAGGGATTATAGGAACAAACCCTGCTCAGTTGTAAAGTACAGACATAGTCCCTTTCCCTCTTCCAACTTGGCACAGATTCAGGCACTGACCAATCTACTTTACCCTGTCTTCTCCCAGCCCTGGCTAACTTGCCGGCCTTGGAATACCCATCTTCTCTGGCAGTTCACCATATCTGAGTGCCCAGCTCAAAGCCTAGCCTTTTCCTTTGGCCCATTTTGGTTACAGATGCCAGCTCTAACCCAGGCTGGAACAATGGTCTTAGAGGCCACTTGCCATATGGTCTGGCTAGATGTCCCTCCAGCCATCACCTCTGGTATTGTCTGCTGGGTTTTCCACGGATTGTGGTCCCTCAGGCTCTTTATCCTGTCTCTGAGCACAGCCCTGCTCTGGCGGTGTGCCCGGGAGGCCATTCCCACATGCTTGGCTTCTGCTGTCCTCGTTGCCAACTGTTCTTGGCACCTGGACATTTGTTGTGCTGTTCCCCAAGTCCTTTGCTCCAGGTGAATGCACCTCAGGTTGTTTCTCTGCCTCACTAATAAATGAAAAGCCCTTCCTCAACCTCCCAACTCTGCTCTCAGCACCCTCCTTTCAGTAGGAACCATCTTGGAAAGTGGACTCCTGCGGGTTTTGTGAACTAGCCCTCCCATCTCTTTGTTAAGTTGTGAGGAGGCTGCAGACATCTGTGCACGTTAGATTAGTCCACATTTCAGAGCCAAGAGGAACAAGAAACACGATGGCCTCATAGTCTAGCCTTTGCAGACTTTGCCAATGACATAGGTAGGTTGAGATCCTGCCTCACCTCATCCTGGCTGGTCCTGATCAAGTCCTCCTGTCCCCAGCCAAAATCTCACTGTGCTAACTTGAAGGGAACGATCATGTTAGGACACCAGTATTTCTTGCTTCCCATCTATTCTTTCTCTTCCTTATGTTTTAAGTATTTCAAGAGCTGGAGAGGCCCAAGAAGTCAAGTGAGAGCTTGTTTAAGGTGAGCAGATCATATCTGAATGCAGAAGGGAAAGATCTCTTTGGTAGGGAAAACAAAAGTATTTGTGATTGCTTGCAGTGAAGAGTTAAAAAGCCAGGGCTCTCAGCCATTCATTGCCCAAGCTCGCAGCACTCATAGGAGGAGAAAAGGTCAGAATAAGCCATGGGGCCAGTCTGTGACTCACCATTTCTTTTGAAACCAAAGGTTCACTTCTCTGGAGACTAATTCTATTCTTACTTTCCTAATTCTACCTTGGAGAGTTCCTCCCTCAATCCTAGGCTTTGACCTGTTCTTGGAATTTCAGTCTTATCTCTTTCAGGCACTGTGACAGATTGATGTCGTTAATATCCCACACCAATGGTCTCTCTATACCTATGCCTTTTGCCCTGTAACCTTGCGGTCCCTGCCTACTCTGACTCTGGGACTTGGGACTTCCTGTGGTCAATGGGACAGGAGCAAACTGGATGCAAATTTGGGCTTGTTTGCTTCTCTCTTTGTCATCAACTCCTGCCACCTTATGAGAACAAGCCTGTGCTATCCTCCTGGAGGACGAGGGATCATATGGAACAGAGCTGAGTCATTCTAGCTTGAGGTTGTCTTAGACCAGCTGGCCCCTAGCTGACCTGCCAGACATGTGAGTGTGAGCCTGCTGAGATCAGTAGGATAGCCCAGCCAATCCACGGGCTCATGAGCAAAAATACATCTTTATTGTTGTGTTCCACTCAAGTTTTGTGGTTGTTTGTTATGGAACAATGTTGCGGCAATAGATAACTTATACTGGAAAAGAATGTGAGGACTATAGAAGGTTTCTTACTCCCGAGATTCTGGGGGTGATGAAGCTCTTTCTTCATCTATCTGTGGACTAGTAGGAGTAGATTGGCAAAGTGCTCAGAGATTCTGATGACCCAGGTTTATTAAAAGAGCACAAAAGATCATGGCTGTTTGAGCCAGATGTATATGTGGGAGTGGGATCTATCTGGATATGAGGAGGAATGTTTGTAATCCTCACTTGGGCTCCATGATTGACTCCTGGTAACTAAACTGTATTTTATTTGTTTACTTGAAGAAGTAAACACCTTCTGTATGTGGGGCACACTTGTAGACTTTGGGCTTATCATGTGAGACACAACACCTGCCCACATGGCACGAAAGTCCCACAATCGGGGTTTCATCACTTGGATTACTACAGTCATATTTATAATGGAAAACAACCCTTTAACTTGTTTCCAGTCCAACCCATCCTGCCCACTACTGCCAGATTTATTTGCCCCAAATCCCAATTCACTTCCAAACTTTCCTTTCTCTGCTCAAGGATATATAATGGTTCCCCATGGCCTTTTGGGCTAAACCTAAACTCATTCTGGTATCTTAGAAGCCTTATAATCTAGCTCATCTTGGCTATTCAGGCCATCTTCCACTATTTTCTATGGCCATAACAGGCTCTGTGCTTTTCCCTGTGCAGGTATCTTGCTCTTGTGTCCCTCCCTCCCTCCCTCACCTCACCTCTGCATCAGACCTGCGGAGAGCCTACTTTTCCTTCAAGATTCAACTCAGACCTCGCCTTGTCCATAAAGCCTCCTTAGTAAGTCTAGAAGATGTTGATGTTTGCTCATTTTGATGATGTGTAATACTGGGTCATTCTCCACTGGGCAAAAGCCATTGGTGGAGAATTTACATGACTCATCAATAGAATAATCAATTCAGGTCAGGCATGGTGGCTCACATCTGTAATCCCAGTGCTTTGGAAAACTCAGGGAGAGGGATGCTTGAGGCCACAAATTCAAGACCAGCCTGGGCAACATAGTGAAACCCCATCTCTATAAAAAATAAACAAATTAGCCAGGCTTGATGGCACATGGTTGTAGTACCTGTTACTTGGGAAGCTGAGGTGAGAGGATTCCTTGAGTCTAGGAGTTGGAGGCTGCAGTGAGCCATGATTGTGCCACTGCACTCCAGCCTGGGCAACAGAGTGAGACCCTGTCTCTAAGAAAAACTGAAGAATGATCAATACAACCCTCCCTTGTACCTCAGGGAAGGGTTCTTAAGGCATATGTGGTCTTTTTCTCATTCTGTAAGCCTAAAGAAGAATAAGGAAAGGAAGTAAACACTATTCTGTATAATAATATGATTCTCTAATGCCATGGATGGATAGAGATAACATCAAAAATTATGAAAGTTAGAAAAATACTTCCTTCCTAGTAGAAGCTACTGTTCTGAGAATTAATGTTTGTGCACATGTGTGTGTCTGTGTGTGCATACCTGTGTGCATGTGTTGAATGGGCCTAGTCCAACAGGTCCAATAGTTAAGGGACAATCCTGCCCATAACCCATTCAGGTGAGAGATCACAAAGGCAGTCTGGCCTAGGAGATCCCCTTTACCCACTGGGAAAGCAGGAATTCCAAAGCGGTTCCCACGGGACTGATCTGTGGGATTTGGTGTGTTAATGCTTATCTTAGGCAGTTTGTGCTGCTCTGACAAAACACCTGAGACTTGGTAATTTATGAAGATCAGAAATTTATTTCTCATAGTTCCAGAGGCTGGGAAGTCCAAGATCAAGGAGCTGGCAAGTATGGTGTCTGATAAGGGCCCAGTCTCTTCCTAGATGGTGCCTTGTTGCTTTGTCCCCTGGAGGGGATAAATGCTATGTTCTCTCAAGATGGAAAGGACAGAAGGGGCTGAGCCAACCCCTCCACTCCTTTTATTTTATTTTTTAAATTTTTAACTGTTTTTAGATGGAATTTCGCTCTTGTTGCACAGGCTGACGTGCAGTGGCTCAATCTTGGCTCACTGCAACCTCCACTTCCCAGATTCAAGTGATTCTCCTGCCTCAGCCTCCTGAGTAGTTGGGATTACAGGTACCTGCCACCATGCCTGGCCATTTTTAAAAATATTTTTGTAGAGATGGGGTTTCATTATGTTGGCCAGGCTGGTGCTGAACTCCTGACCTCAGGCGATCCACCCGCCTCTGCCTCCCAAAGTGCTGGGATTACAGGTGTGAACCACCCCGCCTAGCCCCTCCAGCCCTTTTATAAGGCACTAATCCACTCACCAGGGCAGAGCGCTCATGGCCTAATCACCTCCTCAAGGCCCCACCTCTTAACAGTGTTGCATGTTTGAACATGAATTATGGAGGGGACACAAACATTCAAACAATAGCAATGGCTGTCACAATTATCTAGAATTCTTGAGACTCTCCTCCAGGTGAAGTGATTTAGACTTGGGAAGTGAATTAAGGGGAGAAGAAAGATGATAGTAGACACTGAGGTCCCTTTTGGTGAACAGTTTGTTTTTACCAAAGGCAAATAGAGATTCCCAGTTTGGGAGTTTGATGAAAGGCAATGCTCCGAGGAGAGATACAGGAATTCTGGGTCAAGGGTTGCAGGTGGGTGACGAAGGGGTACAATTCAGGGGCACCTATGTGGAGGTGTTCATATTTTAGATGCTCTCCTTTTGGAGCCTGGGAAAGTTCTGTTTATTTAGTGCTCAGCTTTATCCCTTTCCCTCATGTGGACATTGAGTTCATCCTTTTAACTGACCCAGTTCTTGTGAGATGGACCCCTGCGTGGGCTGGCACGGAGAAACCTGGGAGATGGATGGTCAGAATGGAGGGTTATGAATGCAGCTCAGCATTCACAGGGAGTTGCAGTTTTTTTACAGTAATTTTTAGCTTTATGATTTTACTTCAGTGAAAATCTAAAACTGTTCATCTAAGATCTTCTGACTAGTTATTCTTTTATTTTTATTTTATTTTATTTTTTTTTTGAGACGGAGTCTCGCAGTCTCCCAGGCTGGAGTGCAGTGGCGCCATCTCGGCTCACTGCAAACTCTGCCTCCTGGGTTCACGCCATTCTCCTGCCTCAGCCTCCCAAGTAGCTGGGACTACAGGCGCCCGCCACCACGCCCGGCTAATTTTTTGTATTTTTAGTAGAGATGGAGTTTCACTGTGTTAGCCAGGATGGTCTTGATCTCCTGACCTCGTGATCCACCTGCCTTGGCCTCCCAAAGTGCTGGGATTACAGGCGTGAGCCACTGTGCCCGGCCCTGACTAGTTATTCTTTAACCAAAATTTGTCATAATGTTTTTGTGCTTGCATTTATTGTGCCCAAATCCCATTTGCACTAGGTAAAAGACAAGTGAAATCACTGTGGCTGTACGATGAAGCTTTGGAGTTTCAAATAAGGAGATGAGGTAGAACTTTGTCATCTCGTAGCTTATAGAGGTGCCAGGATGCTGAACACCAAAGGATCTGCACCATTGTAGTTTCACATACAAATAGATACACTGTATGTCTCAACTGTACTTTGCAACTTGCAGTTCATTAAAAATAAATATAGGAGGCTGGGCGTAGTGGCTCACAGCTGTAATCTCAGCACTTTGGGAGGCCGAGGCGGGCAGATCACGAGGTCAGGAGTTCAAAACCAGCCTGGCCAACATGGTGGACCTGCATCTCTACTAAAAATACAAAAATTAGCTGGGCATGGTGGCACATGCCTGTAATCCCAGTTACTCGGGAGTCTGAGGCAGGAGAATTGCTTAAACCGGGACCCAGGAGGTGGAGATTGCAGTGAGCCAAGATTGCGCCACTGTACTCCAGCCTAGGCTACAGAGTGAGACTCCGTCTCTAAATAAATGAATAAATAAGTAAATTTATAATGGATAATTTTTCTTCTAATACAGGCAATGATGAGACTAAATTTAAAGCAGATGGAAGAGTGTCATAATGTTAATCTTATCTTCAACGGAGTGAGACAGCTTCATGGTGTTATAAGAGGATAAATCACTGAAATAGACATTTGAGGATCACATGTGGGGAAGTTTTAAGTGTAAGTATGAGGTCTGATTATTCTGAACTAGCAGACAAAGCCTTGAAACCATTAATATAATTTTGAGCAGCTCTTTTATGTAAACAGGCCCTCTCTGAATTAGTATTATAAAAGCCAAACTACAACACTGATTAAAGACAGACCTGATGCTTTTCCTATTATTAAACCCAAGACTAACAATTTCATTGCAGCAAAACAGTATCATTAAATTGATGTTAATTTGAATATTGATTTTTTCAGAAGGTTTTTTTTTTGACTAAGTAATTTATAAATTTTCTTTGGTGTTTATTTGTAAATTAAAAAATTATTCCAAGTTTCATATTTATACATATTTGAGTAACATGACAAATTTTAAGTGAAACTGGAAGGTTCCTGACAAGTTTTTCTTTGGAGAGAGTATTCATTATTTTAATTTGAGAAAAACTGTGGCTGGGGAGAAAGGTCTTTGGGTTTCATACATATTATTGGCATCATAAATTTGTTTCATTTTCTTTTCCTATTGGTTTTATACAAGATATACCTGGCTCCCTATTTTCTTAGTATGCTTCTTTTGAATACCCCCAGCACCTGGCACAATACTGGGCACATAATAGCTGTTCAATAAATATGGCTAAAAGGGGGGTGATCTGGGCTCTGTCTGAGTGGATGACATGGATTAAGATTGGAGTAAAATAGATTGGAAATGGATTAGAAAGAAATAGAGTAAAATGCAGCCCTCTATTGCAAAATTACCTAGTTAGGCTGTAAATTCTGATATATAAGGGCCTTTGTGTTTCCCACAGTGCTTAAAATAGAGGAGATGCTTGATCAATGCTGAGAAAGGGAGAAAGTCTTTTCTTCCCCAAAAGGAAGAATAAAACAAGCAGTGACCCGCACAGAGCCCTACACATGTGCTTCCATTGAGATCCATGGCTGCCGTACACCTCAGTACACTGTGTGCCTCAGGCCTATACTCCTGAGTACACACACTCACGCCCCTGTTCACACACATAGATACACACGCTCTTTCTTTCTTTGCAGGGCAGCGCGGTGGTCTAAAGTAGAACACTGCCTGTGATGGGGTAGGCCATTGGAAGCCTTGTCCCCACATGGCCTCTCCTGCATCTGGAAATCTGACCTGTCCAGCTCAAAGGGAGTAATCTAATCCTGGTCACATTTTCAGCGAGTTCTCAAGTATCAGTCGTCTTCCTGATGCATACCCAGGGCTGAATTTCCCCGTGAACTAGCCCAGGCCGGCCAACTATTTCCAAATGAGAACACAGCTCCTGCCAGTGCAGACTTAAGAAGAACTTAAGTTTCTGGGGCAACTCAGTCCTGCTGGAGATTCATTATCCCACTGTTAGTTAAGGGGCAAGCAAGCCTTGGCTGGAATGCCTGCTGGGAGGCCAAGAAGTGGACCCTATGGCATTTTATAGTGATGGGTAAACAGCAGAAAGAAGACTCCAGCTTCTCCCCGCCCACTGGAATTCCAGGGCTTTGGGTCATGTCTGGTGGTAGGTCAAAGACCCCCGTGGGTGGTGGGGCCCAGGAATCTAAGTTCTTAACAAGATCTCTAGATGATTCTGGCATATGAAGTTGGAAAAATCCTGACTGTATTAAGGCTATCCATGCTGTTGACCCTACCCCTATGGCCCAAGTTCAGAATTTCTCCCCTCCCTTGATGAAGGACCATCCTGTGTTGGCTCAGGGCCACCCAGCCAGGCCTGGGCATAGAGCCGTGGCCCATTAACCTCCTTCCACCGCCAAACCATTTCTTGTTTGCTCTTGCAGATTTTCAGGCCATGAAGAGGAGCGCTGCTCTGACATTTATGTCTCACTCTCCTGATTTAAAACATCTTCATCACAACCAAAGACTCACCCTTTCCTCTTCTCCTCTCTGTCTCTGCAGCTGATGGCTGCATTTCTCCCTCCTTTGTGTAGCAGTCATATGCCTGTCGTGGAGACAGAAAAGAGCCAAAGTGGCTGCAATATCGTATCTCTTGCCTGTGTTATAAACTGCAGGCCTGGTCTGGATCACGGGAACTATTATCAACATTAGCAGGCCAAGGGCACAGTGCCAAGGATGGCTCCCTTTTCCAGCATAGGCTCAGGAAAAGAGCAGATTAGAAAAAGGCCCAGAAGAATTCCCTCCCTCCTTTCTTCTCACTTCTGCGTTTTAATCCTCCCCATCATGTCAATGCATTCTGGACTTGAAATGAACCTAGAAAATGTGTACCATAAAAAATTAGACTGACCAAGGGCACAGATTGCTATATCTTCTTATTTATTTATTTATTTATTTATTTTGAGACGGAGTCTCGCTCTGTCACCCAGGTTGTAGTGTAGTGGCACGATCTCAGCTCACTGCAACCTCCACCTCCCCACCTCCCCGGTTCAAGCAATTCTCCTGTCTCAGCCTCCTGAGTAGCTGGGACTACAGGCGCATGCCACCATGCCCATCTGATTTTTTTTATTTTTGTTGGGGCTGGGGTTTTGCTATGTTGGCCAGGCTGGTCTTGAACTCCTGACCTCAGGTGATCCACCTGCCTTGGCCTCCCAAAGTGCCGGGATTACAGGTGTGAGCCACCACGCCCAGCTGCTATATCTTTCTATCCTTAGGCTGGTCTGGTATCCTTAAAAGCAGAGCCCCTTTCTCTGTATTTTAAAGCTGGTGAAGGAATTGGGCATGATCGTGTTCTTAACTGAGTGGTTTGTCACTCTATAAATAATAATTCTTATCCAGAAGGGCAAATACAGTCATTCCAGGAAAAAAACCCAAAAAAACCCAACCTGATAATGAGGAAGACAGGAAGACAGATGAGGCTTTGCTCCTGAGGTCAAGACAGCTAGATGGTTTAGTACTTTTAACACAGACAGAGCGTGCATTTCTCTTTTGTTTTCTAATTGGGTCTACCAACCAGGTAGATTTCAATGTGCATTCAACAAATTGAGCACCTACTGTGGCTCTACTTAACCAGTGGTTTCTTTTTTTTTTAGACGGAGTCTTTCTCTGTCGCCCAGGCTGGAGTGTGATCTTGGCTCAATGCAACCTCCACCTCCCGGTTCAAGCAATTCTCCCCGCCTCAGCCTCCCTAGTAGCTGGAATTACAGGCGTGTGCCACCACGCCCAGTTATTTTATTTTATTTTATTTTTTTTGAGATGGAGCTTTACTCTTGTTGCCCAGGCTGGAGTGCAGTGGTGTGATCTTGGCTCACTGCAACCTCTGCCTCCTGGGTTCAAGCGATTCTCCTGCCTTAGCCTCCCAAGTATTTGGGATTACAAGCGCGCGCCACCACGCCTGGCTAATTTTTTGTAGTTTTAGTAGAGATGGGGTTTCACCATATTGACTAGGCTGCTCTCAAACTCCTAACCTCAGGTGATCCACGCTCCTCGGCCTTCCAAAGTACTGGGATTACAGGCATGAGACACTGGGCCCGGCCACACAGTGGTTTCTAATGCAGGCTTCTCATTGGAATCACTGGGGAAGCTTTTGAAAAATACAGTTTCCTACTCTGAGATTCTGAGTCAGTCAGTCTGGGATAAGGCCCTGGCAGCTGTATTTTCATTGAATTTGGGAAGCAGAACCCTATAGTTTGGTCAGTGCTGTGGGGATACAAAGTGATTAGAACTCTCCTATCGTCTTGGAGGAGCCAACGATCTATTGGGGTTGGGAATATTAGACACTCTGTGGTGTATGATCCGTTAAGTTACTAAGACGAATACAGAGCCTAAGTTGGAAAAAAGATGGAGTGGGATAGAGAGGCAAGCCTTTCCACTGTGTTTGTGAGTGTAGACGTAAAATTCACTTCTTCTCCTCAGGCCTTCAAAGGTCAAACATTTTGTCGAGGATTTGGGCAGGGAGTAGCATGCCAGGCCCGGAGGTTCTAATCCAAATCCCTCAGTTCATGGTTGAAGATGCTGAGCTCTCGAGTCGACATGACCCGCCAGAGGTCACACAGCAGACTGCAGGCGGTGTGGCAAGGACCTCGGGCTTGGAGAGAGTCACAGCCACTGGTGCCTCAGCACACCATGGCCGGAGCAGCGTGAGCGTTTTGTCACAGACTCGCTTTGCAATCCTCGCCAGCCTGCTCAGCTGCTGCCACAGGGCTCAGGGGCTGTGGGCGGCATTTCTCTTCACCTCCACCTCTTGCCTTTCCTCAGGCTGAGGGGAGTCACTGGAAAGGCTGTTACTCGTGGGGAACTGGAGCTACCTCTTGAAATGATTGCTCAGTGCATCTCACACTAGGGTTCTACAGACCATCCTGATGGCACTGGGGTCCGGATCATTGCATACCGCAAGCGTGTCCCCCTCTGACCTATAATTCTCCTGTTTGGGAAAATCTAGTTAAAATAAACATCCAGAGAAATTGTTATCGTTGAAACAGAGAGAGTCAACATGTGGACCAGTGTACTAGCCAGGATTCTTCAGAGAAGTAGAATAAACAGGATGTAAACAGAATAAACAGGAGGAGGCTCATGATGAGGGATTGACTCAGTGATTATGGAGGCTGAGACATGCGGTGATCTGCTCTTTGCAGGCTGGAGACCTGGGAAAGCTGGTGATGAAATTCCAGTGTGAATCTGAAGATCTGAGAACCAGAGGAGTGGATGGTGCAAATCTCAGTCCGAGGGCAGGAGAAAACCAATGCTCCAGCTCAAACACTCAGGCAGGTAGCAAAAGGGACAAATTCCTCCTTCCTCTGCCTTTTTGTTCTACTTAGCCCCTACACACATTCGGTGATGCTTTCCCACATTGGGGAGGCTATCTACTTTACTGAGTTCACCAATTCAAGTGTGCTTATCTTTTTTTTTTTCTCTTTTTTTTGAGACAGAGTCTTGCTCTGTCACCCAGGCTGGAGTGCTGCGGCTCAATCTCAGCTCTCTGCAACCTCTTCCTCTTAGGTTTAAATGATTCTCCTGTGTCAGCCTCCCGAGTAGCTGGGACTACAGGCACACATCACCATGCCCAGCTAATTTTTCTATTTTTAGTAGAGGTGGGGTTTCACCATGTTGCCCAGACTGGTCTCAAACTCCTCACCTCAGGCGATATGCCCTCCTCCGTCTCCCAAGTGCTGGGATTACAGTGGTGAGCCATGACCACACCTGGCCTCAAATGCTAATCTTATCCAGAAACAGTCTCACAGATGCATCCAGTTTAATTTGGGTATCACATGGTGTAGTGAAGTTGACACATAAAAGTAACCAATACAACCTTCAGCAGCGAAACTGCTGGTGAGGAGAGGGCAGCCAGATGGAAACGTAGCCTGGGGACAGGGTGGACAGAATGGAAGGGAACAAGCACTGATGTTTTCAGGAAGTCAAAAGATTTGTCTCTCCTCTGTCTTGGGGACAGAGAAGAGGGTACTAGAAGATGGGATTTCTCCTGAATCTTTTCCTGTGTGGGCTGGAGATGGTCTCTATCACCTCCTCTACCTACCTGTCACTGTCTTGAGTGGTGTTACTCAAAACGATTGCACCAAGGTGACATGGTCTAGGGAGGGCTCTGCTGCCGTGGCTATGTTCATTGGCTTATGGACTGCACATTTTTCACCTTTACAACATAGAGCAGCGTAACGAACATCTCATCAGGTCCAGGGACAGAAAAGAGGTGGGTGGGTTAGCCTTAAAAATGAAGGACACACACAGAAATACACACACATACATCAAAGATGAAGAAAGCAAATGGATACCTTGAGTAACTAACTAGAGGACTTTCTCATATCTTGGTAGTTGAATACATGTAGAAGGGCAACATTGCTAAGATGAGGCTATTTGTGAATTATGCCTCTTCTACCCCAGGCCCTACTGGGAGCTTTCAGAAAGAGGGCTATGAGGGCTTACCCAGCTGTCTCCCTTCAAATTAAAATTTGTCCAGTTGGAAACCCTGACAGGCAGCCTACAGGTTCAAGCCACCCTATTCTCAGTCAGGAAATTCTGAGGACGCTTAATTCAGGAGCCCAGCAGATCCACTCACCACCTAGACAGTCTTGCTATGGGCCGCTTTGACCTTATGGGCAGAGTAACTGGGTTTCTGCCTTGTGGTATGAACCGTGCATCTCCTTGATGCTAATTTCAGGAGGTGTTTTCTTTCCTTTCTTTCTCTTTCCTTCCTTCCTTCCTTCCTTCCTTCCTTCCTTCCTTCCTTCCTTCCTTCCTTCCTTCTTTCCTTTTCTTTCTTTCTTTCTTTCTTTCTTTCT
>NW_012106686.1:842665-844540 GCF_000951045.1 Mandrillus leucophaeus | reverse complement strand
TCCCCAAATCTAAACCCTCTGGCTTGGACTCTCGGTTTGTATATTCTATTGACAATGTGGGTGGTTCTATTGCAGATCAGGGAAGCCATTTAGCACCAGTGGTGGGCTGGGTAGTTGCCTCTGAAAGTGTCCATGCCCTAATATCTGGGTTATCTGAATGAATAAGTTGGGTGTTATATGACAAAGGGGACTTTGCAGATGTAAATAAGATTACCAACCTTAAAATAGGGATGTTCTCGTGAATTATCTGAGTGGGCCCAGTGTGATCACACAAGCCCTTAGAAGTGGAGAACATTTTCTGGCTGAAGCCAGAGAGGTGCAAAGGAAGAAAATGGCAGAGGAGATGCAGCAGAAGAGGAAGTCAGAGAGATTCCAAGTGTGAGAAGGATTTCACATGCTGTTGCCCGTTCTGAGCTGTAGGCACCCACGTGCAAGGACCTGGGAAAGGCCTTTGAGAGCTGAAGGCAGTCCTGCCTCCCAGCCAGCAAGGAAACAGGGACCTCAGTCCTATAACTGCCAGGAGATGAATTTATTTGTCCAACAACCTGCATAGGTTTGGAATTGTATTCCTCAGTGTCCAGTAAGGACACCTTGGGACCCATGTTGGACGTCTGACCTACAGAAACTTTGAAATAATAGCTTTGTATTATTTTAATCTGCTGAGTGTGTGGTAGTTTGTTGCAACAGCAGTAGAAATGGTGATATTTAAATAACGTAAATATAATTACAATGGGCACAAAGAATAAAACAACAACAGCAAAAAGATATTGAAGCCTGTTGCTTTCACAGCCGCAATGGCTGCCACCAACAAAAAATTAAGGTGTCTACTGATCACACTTTTGATTTCCTGGGCTCATCACCCCTCCCCTAAAGGTATCCGTATTTCTTCTAATGTCTCACATTCTTCTAATCCAGGAACTTCCTATTGTTGTTGGAGATGTGCACAGTTTATTGTAAAACGAGAGGCATATCGTATAGCTACTATTTCATGCTGTTTGTTAATGTCTGTTAGCTTTACAGAACATTGCATTTGCTATATATAATAACTATACAAAGAAGTTATCATTGTCATGATTTTACAGATGAGGCTACTAATATTAAAACTCATGGAGGTTAGGGGATTTGCCCAAGGTTGTATGTTCTTCAAGTGACTGGGGACCGGGATTCAAACTCAAGGTGCTTTGATTTCAAAGCCCATGTTCTGGACCTACTTTCTCCCATCGTTAAGGATGTTTGTCCCTTGGATTTACCTTTGCTTATTGTCTTCCCCTTGGAATGGGAGAGTATGATGGTTTTAAAGAGACGACACAAATTTCTTGATCTCCTTAGGAGGTAGAACTGAATTCCCCATCCTTTGACTATGTGGGTCACTTGTAACGAACAGAATAAGGTGCAAGTGATAATGTGTGACTCTGACTAGGTCATAAAAGGCGTTGGGACTTCTCACATTCTTTCTTTCCCTTGGATCCCTCACTCTGGGGAAATGCTGTGAGCAGCCCTTGGGAGAAGCTCACGTGGGCAGTTACTGAGGCCTCTGGCCAACAGCCAGTGAGTCCCAGAGACTGGCCCACAACCATGTGACTGAGCTGAGAAGTGGATCCTGCAGCTCTGTAGCTCTGTGACTCCAGCTGATATAGTGACTGCCACTTCCTGTGAGACCCCGAGACAGGACTACCCAGCTAAGTAAGGCACTCTGGGTCCTGCCCCGTGGAAAATGGAGATAATTACCATTTGTTGTTTCAAGCTGGGAAGTTTTGGAGTAACTCATTATGCAGCTGTAGATAACTAATACAGGAAACATTCTTGCCCTCTTTCTGTTACTGAGCCTCAGAATTAAACTCTTTTATGGAATCATAAATCTTAGAATTGAAAGGG
>NW_012106686.1:837816-842615 GCF_000951045.1 Mandrillus leucophaeus | reverse complement strand
ACTAATATTAAAACTCATGGAGGTTAGGGGATTTGCCCAAGGTTGTATGTTCTTCAAGTGACTGGGGACCGGGATTCAAACTCAAGGTGCTTTGATTTCAAAGCCCATGTTCTGGACCTACTTTCTCCCATCGTTAAGGATGTTTGTCCCTTGGATTTACCTTTGCTTATTGTCTTCCCCTTGGAATGGGAGAGTATGATGGTTTTAAAGAGACGACACAAATTTCTTGATCTCCTTAGGAGGTAGAACTGAATTCCCCATCCTTTGACTATGTGGGTCACTTGTAACGAACAGAATAAGGTGCAAGTGATAATGTGTGACTCTGACTAGGTCATAAAAGGCGTTGGGACTTCTCACATTCTTTCTTTCCCTTGGATCCCTCACTCTGGGGAAATGCTGTGAGCAGCCCTTGGGAGAAGCTCACGTGGGCAGTTACTGAGGCCTCTGGCCAACAGCCAGTGAGTCCCAGAGACTGGCCCACAACCATGTGACTGAGCTGAGAAGTGGATCCTGCAGCTCTGTAGCTCTGTGACTCCAGCTGATATAGTGACTGCCACTTCCTGTGAGACCCCGAGACAGGACTACCCAGCTAAGTAAGGCACTCTGGGTCCTGCCCCGTGGAAAATGGAGATAATTACCATTTGTTGTTTCAAGCTGGGAAGTTTTGGAGTAACTCATTATGCAGCTGTAGATAACTAATACAGGAAACATTCTTGCCCTCTTTCTGTTACTGAGCCTCAGAATTAAACTCTTTTATGGAATCATAAATCTTAGAATTGAAAGGGTCTTTGGAGATTAAGTGGTTCAAATCCCTTGTCTATAGTAAAATAGATGCATGAAGGTTTACTTCCCAAGGCCATTGTGGGGATTAAATGAAGCAACACAAACAATATGTCCTGCTTATTGAGCTGAGTCAGTGTCCAGTAAGAGCACACTTCTCCCATCTGAATGAGGAGACGAGGGACCAAGAGGTTAGTGACCTGCCCAAGACCCTAGGGCTAAGTGGCTGCAGAGCCTAGTCCTAAAAGCAATTCCCTATGGCACTGAGCCCAGCACTTCTACTACTGCTTTCTTTCCTCCTGCTTCTCTGCCTTTTAGTCATTAAAGTCACACATGGGAGTACATGTCGTATGTGAGAAGTGTGAGCAAAGTGTATGGGAAGGTGTGGAGACTGCAGCTGGCCAGGCACTGTAGGACGATGCTGAGATCACATTTGGTCTAAAAACGCCAAAGAGAATTGCTGGAGAGTCTCAAGCCAGCAGTGATGAGATGAAGCTGACATCAATGATGGGAGTGGTTGAGATGGAGAGAAGGTGCGAGGAAGAGAAAAGAAAGGCCAAGGAGGAGAGCATTTAGCAGTTTCCAGGGGGACACAGTGCCTGGCCCTTCCCTTCACCCCAGCATCTATCACAGCCCCCTTGCACAGAGTAGGCACTTGAGAAATGTTTGTTGTCCCTGCGGTTAGTCACGCTGTTGCCCTGCCTTGAATCCCTTCCCCTCTCCTGTCCCATGTGCTAATCCTTGTCCTACCCAGTCTTCAAAATGCAGCTCAGGTACTGCCACCTCCACACACCAGCATCAGCCTCTGACTTTGCATAATCATAGACTATTTCACCTTGGACTTGCTCTGTGATAGCCGATTTCTCATAGAGCTCCCCTTCCCAAGACAGGCAGGGGCTCTGGGTCTGGAACAGAGCCAGCCCGCCCACCCAGGCCTTATGTTCATTTATAGACTCTGATTCTCCTTTTGTGGGTACAGGTCACTGGCCTGCTCTTCCTGGTTATCCCCAGCGGTGTGGGGTTTTGGGGAGGAGATGGAGGCAGAGGGTTGGGACTGTGGCAATATCGTGCTTTTTATTATATGAATGGCATCACATTCATATTGTAAAAAGACTTCCACATCAAATATCTCAGTATGTGCTATAAAGTGTGGTCTTTTTAAAATGTTTTATTTTTTAATAGTTTTTTTGTAGAGATGAGGTCTCACTATGTTGCCAAGAGCTGGTCTCAAACTTCTGGCCTCAAGCAATCATCCCATCTTGCAAATCACTGGGATTACAGGCATGAGCCACTGTGCCTGGCCATGTGTTTTTAAAACTTTTTAAGCTATGAGATGCTGAGAACACAGAGGGGACCAGTAACGTACCCAGAACCTCACAGAGAGTCCCCCTTGCTGACAGCTCAGCTGGCAACTGGACAGGCGACTGTCTTGGCTGGGGAGAGCTATGAGTGTTTGAGCCTGGGCCACTCATGATGTTGGCTGTGTGCATGGCCCTGTTGGCGTCCCACAAATGTGAGACTCTTCTGTGCCTGGGATTTCTCTCTGAGCCTTGGGTTTTCAGTGGCTCAGTCCCTCTGTGGTGAACTTCATCTTATGTGGGCTTCAAAGTCATCAGGTAAGGGAAAAGTCTCAGATTCAAAACTGTCTTTGGAAAATCTCTGATGTTACCATGAAACCCTTGAGTGTGTAAAATCGTGTGCTAAATTATGCGTCATGAATGTCTAATGCAAAAAGTAATATCCAGTGGGTAATACGAATGCTCTGTTTCCCAGGCTGGAGTGCAGTGGCATGATCTTGGTTCACTGTAACCTCCACTTTCTGGGTTCAAGCCATCCTCCTGCCTCAGCCTCCTGAGTAGCTGGGACTACAGGTGTGCATCACCATGTCCAGCTAATTTTTGTATATATATAATTTTAGTAGAGTCAGGGTTTTACCATATTGGCCAGGCTTGTCTTGAACTTCTGACCTCAAGTGATCCGCCTGCCTTGGCCTTCCAAAGTTCTGGGATTACAGGCATGAGCCACTGTGCCCGGCCCCACAGCATCTTAAATACAGAAAAGGATCTTTAGACACAGGAATTACAGGCTGTGATTAGGTGACCAGCTGTCCCAGTTGCCTGAAACTGTCTTGGTTTTAGCACTGAAAGTTCTGCATCCTGGGTAACACCGAAGTCCTGGGCAAGCCAAGACAGTGGTTGCTTTACATCAGCATTAAGAGCCACTCACATTGTAAAGGACCCATGGGAACCGGGGCTGACAGTGGAGCTCGTGATTCTGTGTGGACTGGAGGACAAATTACCCTGCAATTTCTTCTCTCTTTCCCTGTCCCTCCTCCTACTCACAATGCATGTAATTGAATTCGCATTAGCTATATAAAATATCCTCAAGATATAATTCCTGGATTCTACCGGAAAAGCAGCCCAAAACACAGGGTTTTCTAATGCTGAGTCCTTGACATCATGTCAAGTCAACACATGCATCTGGGTTTGTGAATGGTGTGTGCGTGTGCGTGTGTGTGTGTGTGTGTGTGTATAAGGTGGAGCGTGGTACACCAAGGAGCAGCTTCCGACAGGTCTTGTGGATTCCTCTGCTTGCAAGCTTCATTCCACCAATTGCTTATGAGTGGAGTTTACACTTTCCCTGGCTGAGGTTGCTCCTTGAGTTGGGATGTCTCGCAGCAGCAGTTGGCCAGTGCCATGGGGCACATCTCCCAGTCATATCTTGCATGGAACAGGGAAGAGCTGCTCATAGAGGGTGGCTGGCATTTACACTCCTAACTCGGCTTTGGAATCTGTGATCTCTCATCAAATCCACACCTTTTGCTTTGTTTCAGAGTTGCCTGGACAGGAGGTCGCTTGGGAAGGTTTCTTGTCCCTTATTCTCTGCCTGGAATTGTCTAGGGATTGCTGGCTGATGGTAAGAGGGTTTTGATGGGGGAGTAAAGTCTAGTTCTGTCAAAGAGCATTTGCAGGTTGGGGACAAACTGTTGTTCAGTTGGAAGAGGGGGATTGAAGCAAATGGATTCATGCATTGTTCCTGCTCTGATATCTTAAAGGTGGATGGAGGGTGTTTAAACAAAGCAAGGGATCAGGAGTCTTACCCAGGAGTCAAGAAGGGGATGAGACAGGATCGGTCAAATGACCAGTGGCAGGAACAAGCATGACAGGCAGTTGTGACAGTGTCCTCCATCCAGCTAATGTGTCTGCTAGAAGACAATGCAAAAACCCTCTAGCTGGGACTCTGTGCAAGCCCAGAATTTATGCTCCATCCTCTCCTCTTCTTTTTCCTCTGAGAAATAGGGTCTTGGATGACCCTCTTGGTCTGTATTCTCACACTAGTGTTATTAATGGCCTGGTCATCTAATTAGTCTTTTTTTTTTTTTTTGGTAGGTTAACATGTAATTAGGCATTTCCTCATTATCTTGAGGAATACAGGAGTCACATCTAAAAGTCATCTTCTATAAATGGATCTAAAGGAGGCTGCGAGACAAGGCAGGAAGCCGGGCATTAACCAAGGATGGCAGAAAGGCTATAGGGATGAGCTGCCTCATGGTCACATTTGTTTCTGGCATCAAAGAATGAAGGAAATAGTGGAAGTTATTGTTGCTCCATGTTCTGTGATGTGATATCTTTTGGGCCAACATGAGTTACAGCTGTTGTTAGATGGCTTCTGCAAAGCACTGCTCATAAAGTCCCGTGTTGCCATAAATCATTCCATTCTCATTAGGCCTCCCCACTCAAAACCTGCCCAAAGCACTCCATAGGCTCAGTGACTCCCTAGAAACAACTCAGCTTGGTTTCAGCTCCCCATGTGCAAGGTTTTTATCATTCACCATCCTCACCATCACTCTTACCATCACCATCATCCTGACCATCATCACCATTATCACTTCTTTTTTTTTTTTTTTTTTTTTTTTTGAGTCTCAGTCTCGCTCTGTTGCCCAGGCTGGAGTGTAGTGGCATGATCTTGGCTCACTGCAACCTCTGCTGCCTTCTGGGTTCAAGCTATTCTCCTGCCTC
>NW_012106686.1:833602-835266 GCF_000951045.1 Mandrillus leucophaeus | reverse complement strand
AAAAATATTTCCTCCTCAGCAAGGCCTTCCCTGAGTGATCTCCTCTCGGCTCCATCGTTGTGCTTTGTTTCTCCCTGGCACTTAGCATGCATTGAAATCACACATACATTCGTTTATGTTCTTGTTGAATGCCTGTCTGCTCTCTGCACTGACGTTCAGTGAGGAAAGGGCTACGTTAGTTTTGCTCAGCATTAGTTTACTTTGGGACTCCTAGCATAATGCCTTAAAGAATGTGTTTTATAAATATTTATTGAATAAATAAGTGTTTATTTCAATGAGGTTCTATTGTCCTTTTGTATGGAGGCTAGCCCAGCTTGCTAAATGCTTGTGCCCAGGCGTGAGTGAATGTTAAACAGAAAGCAAAAAATACAGTTTTTTTAAATTAGTTTTTTTATTTCAACAGTTTTTGGGGTAGAGGTGGTTTTTGGTTGCATGGAAAGGTTCTTTAGTGGTGATTTCTGAGATTTTAGTGCACCTGTCACCTGAGCCGTGTATATCATACCCAGTATATGTAGTCTTTTATCCATCACCCCCCTCCCAACTTGCCCCCCACCAAGTCCCCAAAGTCCATTATATCACTCTTATGCCTTTGCGTCCTCATAGCTTAGCTCCCACTTAGAAGTAAGAACATATGGTATTTCGTTTCCCATTGAAAGTGTGTTTTGTATTTGGTGACTTTTCCCCCAGTCCCTCTTTGTCTCTGTTAATGAGCTCAAGATATGAGGTAGAAGAGGTCTGGAAGCCATTTGCCTTTCAGACCCTTTAAATGAGGCACAAAAAGAGGTGCTTCTGGGGATGGAGAAGAAAGAGAGCTCAATGTAGCAGGCGTTTGGCATATGGAGAGCAGGTTGGCCCCAGAAGGGATCCTTCTAGGATCATTAAAGATAATTTGCTTCTAGCCCCTGTGGCCGTCCCCTCTGCAGAAGAGTGGCAGACGGCCTGGCATCTGGAGAATTCAGAGGCCTCTGAGTTAGGCAAATGAGCAACCTGCTCGGTTCCTTCTTTGCAGGGGAAAATGAGTGACTCCTAGTTGCTGGGGGAAAGAGCAAGGCTGGCAGAGGTTGTATCTGTGTCATTCCCACCCCTAGTGACCTTGCCAGTTAAGCCCTCCTCCACCACATGGAGAGTCCCATCGCTGGAGACAGAGCCAATCTCACTGAACTCCTTGAATCCCAGCCACAAGTAGAATCTGGTCATCAGCAGTTGCTCACAGGCCCCACTGTGGGCGCCTCTCTATGTCGTTGGCTCCCTAGAGTCACAGGGTCACCGTTTCTATGTAAGCTGTGTCAAAGACTGTGACTTCACACAGTCTGAGAGTGGTCGCTGACAGCTGATCTAACAGTGAGATGACAGTGACATACATTTAAATTGGGGGCCCTTAAGCCAGAACTTCTCTCCCGTCCCTTAAAGAGGAAATAGGCAAATCACCCACAGAGAATGGCTCTCCCCTCCTGCTGTATCTCAGGGAGTCCTGGGGATACTGATGTCTGTGCTGACCAGTGATTTGCCGAATACATGCTTTTACAGTGTGGCTTTGTCTTTGTAATAAAACAGTGTCAAACTGTACATTTCAATAACAAGGCATGGATGTGATTTCTGAGCCATCAGTGGAAATGGATGATTCGACAAAATAACGCTATGGGACATTTCTCACTGGGAGAGAT
>NW_012106686.1:829893-832292 GCF_000951045.1 Mandrillus leucophaeus | reverse complement strand
CATTCACCATCCTCACCATCACTCTTACCATCACCATCATCCTGACCATCATCACCATTATCACTTCTTTTTTTTTTTTTTTTTTTTTTTTTGAGACAGAGTCTCGCTCTGTTGCCCAGGCTGGAGTGTAGTGGCATGATCTTGGCTCACTGCAACCTCTGCTGCCTTCTGGGTTCAAGCTATTCTCCTGCCTCAGCCTCCTGAGTATCTGGGACTACAGGTGTACAACACCACATCCAGCAAATTTTTATTTTTATTTTTTAAGTAGAGACGGGGTTTTACTGTGTTGGCCAGGCTGGTCTCAAACTCCTGGCCTCGAGTGATCCACCTGCCTTGGCCTCCTAAAGTTCTGGGATTACAGGTGTGAGTCACCATGTCTGGCCCTATGATCACTTCTTGAGCACTGTTGTAAGCTGATTACACATATTATTTCATTCAATCCTCGTAATAACCCTAACATTATCTCCACTTTAAAGATTAAAAAAAAAAAAAAAAGAAAACTAGGTCCAAAGAAATCAAGTAACTTGCTAAGTTCACAAAGCTAGTAAGAGACAGTGCTGGGATTTGGGCCCAGGAAGCGTGACACAGAGCCTGCTCCTGCACTCCTTACTGCACCTCCTTGACTTCATGATTTTACATCTGGTACTTTCGTTAGCTAGTTGTGAATAGGAAATGCTGTTTTGACTTGGATGGATGATAGCTTGGAGGTCCTACATTTTTTTCCATTTAAGCTCACCTCCAAGGACAGGTCTGAATTAAACTCCCCAATTGACAATGGCATTGGAGATTTGTGACATCATCATCAGAAATTATTAAGCGTCTCCCTCCAGTGAGCAAGCCAGAGTAAGTTTTACAGAGTCCCAGACCGTGCCAAAGAACCTGCCTTCAAAGCATTTAGTAGAAGAGATAACACACAGGCAGACAAGTACGGTAAAAATTTAAAGAGTTATACCTGCTGTGAGAGAAGTTATAAAGCTTGGTTGAATTCTTCGGTTTATTATATAAGTCAGACTACATGTCTTTTTGGGCACCACGATATTCACAACTGTGTCCAAGTTAAGGGCTCGTGCATTTTAGAGATGGGAACGAGGGACGGTTCACAAAGTGGAACCAGGGAGAGCAGATGTAGAAACCTTACATCTGGGATTACCAGGGTTCTTGAAGGCTGTAGATCTTCTCATTTCCTTAGTTAACAAGTAACTCCGTATAGAAGCCTGGCCTACTGCTCGTTCTCGGACTGTCATGATCAAGAAGGCAACCCAATCTGTGTGAATAATGGGAAACCAAAATGAATGGTGTTTTTTGAGATGTTTCTGTTTGTGTTTCAACACCAAATGTTGAAAGCAGAAAGTTGGTTTTGTTTTGCTATAGCTGCTGATGCCAGGAGATGTGGAACTGTGAGTTCACTGCCATGTTCTGGCTAATGGCCAGCAGTGAGGAAGGAACACTTGGGGCACTGCTGGTGGGCGTCAGCGCATGGACTGACTCCGCACAGGCATGCTCAGAGCAGCCCTCTGGATGCCTGACCCCTGCCTCTGTTTCTCAACAGACATGGCCTTTGTCACCAGAGTGCTCAGCCCATCTCTACTGGGACCGTCATTCATCTAATTGTCCCAGTCAGAAATCTTGTGCGGTCTTTGATTTCTTCTTCTTCCACATCACCCAGATATCTCAAATACATCCACTTCCTTCCATCTCTGCTGCTAATGCAGAATTCCAGATAGCAACATTTCTCACCAGGACAACCACACCAGCTGCTTACTTGTCTCCTACTTTCTCTCCAGTTCCTTCAATTTATTTTTTCTCCTCAGAGTAGCCTAGATATTTTTTTAAAAAAAGATGTATTATACCATATGACACTCCTTCTTAAAACACTTCAATGGTATTCCATTACATGTTGGAAAAAAGTCCAGATCTCATAGTATGTCTATCAAGGTCGTCCCTTGTCCAGGCCCTGCCCACCTTCCCAACCCCACCTCCCCTGATCCAGCCCCTGCCCACCTTTCCAATTCCATCTTGTTCTACTCCCCACCATCTCACTCATGTCACTTGGGCCACTCTGACTGCTTTGTGTTCCTTAAATTCATGCAACACTTCCCATACCTGGTCTTCTGACGCATAGTTCCCTCTGCATGGGACACTTTCCCTCCTGAATGCTTGCATGGCTGGCCTATTTTTATACTTCAGGTTTTGCCTTAAATATTTCCTCCTCAGCATCTAGAACTAGAAGTACCATATGACCCAGCCATCCCATTACTGGGTATATACCCAAAAGGTTATAAATCATGCTGCTATAAAGATACATGCACGCGTATGTTTATTGCGGCACTATTCACAATAGCAAAGACTTGGAATCAACCCAAATGTCCATCAGTGACAGACTGGATTAAGAAAATGTG
>NW_012106686.1:807415-827923 GCF_000951045.1 Mandrillus leucophaeus | reverse complement strand
TTCAATAACAAGGCATGGATGTGATTTCTGAGCCATCAGTGGAAATGGATGATTCGACAAAATAACGCTATGGGACATTTCTCACTGGGAGAGATTGTGTCCCTATCCGGGCTGGTACTTATGGAGGGTCTGTGATTCATATTTATGTCAGAAGAATTGAGTCAGGCTGTGCTGTGCTCTGGGAAGATGCAAGAAGTAAGACAAAGGAACAGGAGCCAGTGTTTTTCAAGGTCCTGTAAAGATCCAAAGGTAGTTTTAGGCACGTGATGAAGATTGGCTTAATTTAGTCCAACGAGATTGTTCCTGATCCTCTCGGGGAATCCTACTTCCCATCTGCCTGGCGAGGGAGCAAGAGGCAGAGTGTGGCCAGAAAACTGATTTTCAAAAGGTTGGAGCAAATAAGGTTGGGGAAACGACACTTTCACCTCGGAGATGACTCAAAAAGTTGGGATTCAACATGCTGATCCAGTCATGATCTGCACTAATGGCACAGGCTCTCCTTGGCTTGCGCTCATGGCTTTGCAGCTGTGTTGCAGCTCCAGCAAGAGTAAAGAACCTGTAAATATATCCCAGGTACTTCTTTTCCCCTACAACAGAGGTTCTCAAATGAGCAACCACAGGCTACAAGGCCGGCCACCCTGTTTCTGATTGAGTACGGCTTAGGATGAGGCCTGAGAATGTGCATTTCTAACAAGCTCCCTGGTGATGCTGCTGCTGCCGGTCCAGGGATCTCACTGAGAGCCTCTGCTCTGGAGCAGCCTGAGAGAAGGAGGCCCAGCTCAGCATTTGCAAAGGGCCAGGTTTTTCTGGGTCATGTGCTCTTCCAGTTGCTTTCCTCTTCTCATTTCCCCACTCATTACTGAACAGGCTGACGACAATAAGGACAACTGCAGATTCTCTTTTCCTTCTGATGTGTTATAATTCAATCTTCTCAGCACTTTTTACCACGTTTTTATTTTCTTCCTTAAAAAAAAAGGAGGGCCCCAGCGTCCTTGAAGACAGATCCCTTTTTAGCTTTGCTTTGGGGGGATTCTCGCTGCCTGTAAGGCAAGCATCTTAGGGAGTCCCGTCTCCTGTGTCCGGTGGGGAGGCAGTGAGTAAACAGCCACTCTGTTCTCAAAGGTCAGGCTGAGACCCGGTGTCTAGCAGCACTGGGTCCTCAGACCACTGCTATTCTCATGGCAAATGTTGAATACCAGCACTCGGGAGATGCTAACGCAGGTCAAGATGGTGCCAGGCGCAGGGAGGCTGTTGAAAATGTTGATTTAATTAGTTAGATGCAGTGAGGGATGCAGGGACGGCTGCTCAAGGGGTTTTTGTATTTCCACATCTGGGATACAACTCTCCTCTGTAGCAACAAACTTAATTCCAGATCCTGGTTTTATAAATTGCCTCTACTGGACAGAGGGGTGAAGGTCATTGTGAGAGTATAGGCTCAATTCTTCGAAGTCTTACTTATAAAAAGGGCATAATGAGAGTCTCTACGTCCAAGGGAGAGGGCGCTTTGAGCATTTAGCACTGGGCCTGGTGTGTGGTGAGCACCCCATGACTGGCGGCTGCTCCTCTTAGGGATTTGCAAGTGCAGGCAGCCTGTTCCAAGTAGTGGGTCAGAGCAGCGCTGATGTGCTCGGGGAACAGGGTCTTCCTCTACTTCTCTTGGCACAGGAACGTGGCAGACATGGGCAGGCAGCAGGATCTGGTTATTAACTGAAGCCTGAGCAGTCACGCAGGGCTACAGAGACTCCCAGTGAGGCTTAGTGTCCGGAGTCACTGTGCAAGGTGTTTGTCTCTGGGAAAATCATGGCCTGGACTTTACAGAACTCAGAGAAGTAGCAGGGATGAGGATGTCACCCAGGTGTTTGGACTAAATGCCAAAGGTGAGTGGACCCCCCACAGCTGCCCTCCCTCCTCCTGCCTCACCCCAGCTTTGTGCCATGCCTTCAGGGCACACTTCTGCTGCTTCATGGGTGTCGCTGTGGTGACAGGTGGGAGAGAGGACAGCTTGAGGTTGTGACATGCCAGCCACTCCCACATCCAGGGGGCCTTGGGGATCCCAGAGGCTGGGGATTAAGGACAGTGGGGACATAGGCCAGTGGGTCCTGGGGTCCTGATTTGGCATTTGATAGTTCCTTGCTCAAGGTCTTCACTGTGCCTGCGGGGCAGAGCTCCTGGAGCCTCCTCTTGGATTCCTCTCCAGGGAATTTCACTTCAAAATTGACCTTCTTTTGTCTCCATCTTTTGGGACCCCAAAGACTCTCAGTGTGCCCCCACGTCCCCAGAGCCATGGTGGGAGTAACCTGGGGGCTCAGCCTGGGTTCCCAAGGCCGGGCAGCCATGGGCTTCCACCACAAGGAGGAGGAGCAGACAGGTGCTGTCTGTGAGCCAAGATCACGCCACTGCACTCCAGCCTGGGCGACAGAGCAAGACTCCGTCTCAAAAAAAAAAAAAAAAAAAAAAAAGAAAGAAAAGAAAAAAAGAGGGTACCGGGTACATAGCAGGGACTCAGTAAGTGATTTGGAGTGAACGAATGAAGGAAGTGCCGCTCCAGGCAGAGCCCTGTAGTGGGCTCTCGCGAGCCTGGTTTCTCCTTTGGCATGGTGTGTTTGAGTGGGAGGCTTGTTTCTTTGAAAACAAAATTACCGTAACCATTTTCCATACAGGAAATGGCAAACACCCAGTGCTGTGAGTGAGTTAGGCTCCTTGCGTGTGGGTGGATGAGAAGGAGCAGAGCCTTGGAGAACCAGCATGCTCCTTCTCTGGTTGCTCCCCAGGCTCTGCCTGGCTTTGTCCAAGGTGGGCGGGATGCCTCCATGGAGGAAGCCAACAAGTGTTTCCTTTTAGTCTCTTTCCAAAGAGTCAGTGTGGCAGTTTTAGAATCTCCTGCGATGTGTGTTGGGGGAGCAGGGGGAGTGTTATTAAACTTAAGACCGTAGATATTTTGATATGCAACTGACTTCCTCTCCCTCCCATACCACTGAGAATCCCTTTGTGTCATGAGAGTTGTTACTTCTAGGATATGTTTTGCTTGTGAATGACTTGGAGGCAGAGGCAAGGTAGAGAAACACTGCCTGCATTCATTCATTCATTCATTCGTTCACTCCAAATCACTTACTGAGTCCCTGCTATGTATCCGGTACCCTCTTTTTTTCTTTTCTTTTCTTTTCTTTTTTTTTTTTTTTTGAGATGGAGTCTTGCTCTGTCGCCCAGGCTGGAGTGCAGTGGTGCGATCTTGGCTCACTGCAAGCTCCACCTCCCGGGTTCACGCCATTCTCCTGCCTCAGCCAACCGAGTAGCTGGGAATACAGGTGCCCACCACCATGCCTGGCTAATTTTTTGTATTTTTAGTAGAGATGGGGTTTCACCACATTAGCCAGGATGGTCTCAATCTCCTGACCTCATGATCCACCTGACCAGGAACCCTCTTAGGCACTGGGGATACTGACATGAGTAGTAGGCTGAAAGAAAGCACTTGCTAACATCTGTGGAGAACTTGCCATCCAGGCGAGCCTGTGAGAGCCTGACTGGAGAGAAAAAGGGGCCGATAACCCTCAGTTAACTTCGGAGGCCATCACTGTCTCTCTGGAACTCTGCCCCATATAAGATGGTTGGAAGTCAGGGATTTTCCAGGCATCTGCGCTAGAGTTGTTTTCACTCAGTTGACCAGAGCTGGGTGTGCCGAAACCTGGGTTATGCATTTAATCTTCAGAGTGACCAGGTGACTGACCAAAGAGAAAAAACCTGTAGGCAGACATCTTACAAAGTATGTCCTTGGTTCTGGAGGATGAGGCTCAAAGCTGCCCAACACACAATACACGTCTGGAAAACAAAGAACTCAAGTGGGAGTCACAGATGTGAACTGAAGGGCTGCAGTGAGTTGTAACCAGGGAAGCTGCCTGACTCTATTGATAATGGTATTGAAGGCCTCCCTAAGGTCGAGGGTTTACCCCTAGCTTTATGGGTTCAAAACCTGATTCAGTCAGGATGATGACAGCAGATCCAATGCTTAGAAAGATTTGCTCTAAACAAATGTATATACTTGTGGCTCATATCAGATACTGAAAAATGCAACTATCATGCAGATAAAATACATTGTAATGGCTTGCACCTGTCTCGTCCTATAGCATAATCTTCATGTCGATTGTCAATAGCAGATTGTTTGGTGAGGAACTTGGAATCGGAACAAGGTGCACTAGTTAGATGGTTTATCAGCCTCAAGTTGTAAGAGACTGAAGAATCATGGCCAAATATGGGATACAGGGCCCACAAGCTCTGGTGAACTTGAAATGGGCTGGGATGTCACACCTTGGGTGTGACATCCCAGAAAACTTCTTTTCTGATGGCATGATCTGGCTTCATCTGTTCATACTTTCAGTTCAGTCTTATAGATTTGGGAGTCATTCTATCTTTTTCTGGAGACTTAGGCTCTATACTGTGGTACTTCTTGCATCAATCTTGTGGTTTAACAGGACAACCTTACCTCCCCTGGAACTTTTTTGTTGTCCTTGTATACCACCAAACAAAAAAAAAAATTATGTGCCATCCTCAAGCAAAAAGACCAGCCCATTGATCACTGATTTTAAATTGGTTGACTCAGGTTAGAAATTCTTCTTCTTCTTATAGATGATAGAACTTTGTCAGAAAGTGAAGGAGGCTGACTTACCCTGAGGCATTTGATTAGTGAGTTTCATATTACTGTGTCACCAGAGAGTTCTTTTGAGGTGCTGAGTGAAATGAGATTATCTCTCTTTGTTGTTTTTAAGCCACAAAAATGCTGAGAAGTTGTCTCAAGGTTGGACTGATAGGCATTTCTGGGCTAAGGTAGCTCATATCATCTAAACTTTATCAATCTCACCCTTTATCTGACCAAGAAAATATTTGTCTCTTCTCTGGCTCTTTTGTAGCTGATGCCTTTCCAATCATGTCAATTTCATGTCAATTTTTACATTTCCCCCAATAGTCTCCGTATACATTTATTAACCATGGCCTTTTTATGTTTCTACTATGAAGTCTTCTTAGGCCAACTTGTTCCTATTTTAGCCCTTTCCCTGGGGGTGATATTCAACATACTTAACTTGTGCCATGCACTATGGAGGCTGTAGCTCCCCTGGGTGGCCATGAAGGGCAACCTTGGGAAAGTGCAGGCTGTTGGTCAGGCAGCCACCCCCTCAGGGGACCAGGAGGCCACTGAGTGTCTGCCAGGGTCTGGGCTTACTTTGACCAGGGGGACCTGTAGTGATGGGGCAGAGGTGCAGGAGCCATGGTGGGTTGGGGGACGTCTGGTAGGCTGGTGACCTGGTAGGTGCCACAGTGGTTTCCAACTGTGCCCACCAGGGTTCTGGGAGCCAGGGCAGCCGGATGGTGATGTGGGAGGCACGAGGGAGCTCTTGGCATTAGGTATTTACCTACTGATTCCATCTGCCCTTTCCCTCCCTCATTGTAGCTTTCAGTTTCCCATTGTTTTCTAACAGATTCTCAAACTGAATCTCAAATGCACACACAAGGGAACTATCCTCTTTCTTGTTCCCCTGTCCTTGGAATTTTCCTACTTTTCAAAAATACAAGGAAAAGAAATGGAAAAGATGCCTTTGATTGACGTCAGAAGAAAACATTAGTAAATCAGTCAACTATAATCTATTATTTAATTAGATCCCAAATCCTCACAACCACTGTTTTAATGATTTTTACTGGACCAGGCCTTAGGGAACTCACATGTAATCCAAGTCCCCAAGGCCTGACAATCCCCTCCCTTCCCTTCCTGACCTCCAACCACTGTTGCTACTTCTCCCACCTGCCCCCCACCCCCCCCAATAAGCCTGTTTGGAGTCTCTATGGACGCTCGAGCAATATCTTTGCTGGGAGCATCTGCAGGAATCCTTCCAGCTGGGTGCACCCTGTGCTTAAGGTCCCACTTACTTCCAACCTAGTTGGATGTGATTGATTCCTAACTCATCATGCTCTCACCCTGTGCCCCACATATCAGAGGGGATGGGTAATGATGGTGTGAGGCAATGACTGGCTTCTTTGTTAGTGCCTTTAGCAGGCACAGACACAGAACACCACTGGGGACGCAGTCATCGTGTGTCTCCTCATTTCCGTCTTCACCAGGCATCAGGACAGAATACCAGAAGACTGGGCTGGTCTGCGCTGCCATTACAACACCACGCAAATAGTTTCAAGCTCATGCGGTTTTTATTATGGCCAATGCCAACTAGTTTCAGTAGAAGAAAACCCTCCAGGCTGTGGCGGCAGATTTCCTTCTAATGTTGGCTAGACATTTCATAAGACGTCTCTGGTCCCAAAGGAGCTTAGAAGAGAGTGGGGCTGGCTGGTGGAGGGCGTTCTGATCCCTAGAAAAACATCCTGGAAACATGTTCCTTTCATGGGGATCATTTTTCAAAGTCTGGAAGACGCTTCACCGCGGAGAGAGGATGTGGCTGCTAGTCAGTAGGAGAACAAAACCCTTTGCCTTTGTTTATTCTCATCTCTTGCTTTTCCTCTTTTTTGTTTTCTTCCTAGTCCAGAGATCACAAACTGGATGCCAGGAGCCTGAACCTGGTCTTCAGCTGTCTTTTGTCTGGCCAGCACGGTTTCTAAACTTGCATTTGAAGCCCTTCAGCTGGGTGTGTCTCTAGTCCACCAGAGCTCACACGTGTGCTGCCTTTCTGGTCCTGGGAGTCATTTGAGTTTATCCACCCGTCGCCTTTATGCCAGGTAGAGAACCATGGCCCAACTAAATCTGTTCATTCATGACTGATTCTCATCCTTTCTGGACACATTTCAAGGTCATAGAAAATGTCTCTTTATCTGTGGGGAGAGCCCATTATCAGAGAGCATCAGCCAACAAGGCCAGAGGGCCATGCCCGTGCCATTGGAGGCTTCCGTGGTGTGACCCCACTCCAGGGTACTGTTCCCATGGAGAGTAGCACATGCGGAGCCCCTGGAGTGCAGCATGGGCTGTGGTTGGTAAGGATGCTTTTGGTTCTAGCCTGTTGGGTTTGGTCATTATCATACTGCCCTGGTGGTATACAAAGCTCATGCCCACCTTGTCAGGGGTTGGGTGGATAATAAAATCAGGACCATGGCCAGGTGCAGGGTCTCATGCCTGTAATCCCAACACTTTGGGAGGCCAAGGAAGGCAGATCACCTGAGTTCAGGAGTTTGAGACCAGCTTGGCCAACAGGGCGAAGCCCCATCTCTACAAAAAATACAAAAATTAGCCAGGTGTGGTGGCAAGTGCCTGTAATCCCAGCTACTCAGGAGTCTGAGGCAGGAGAATCGCTTGAACCTGGGAGGTGGAGGGTGCAGTGAGCTGAGATGATGCCACTGCACTCCCGCCTGGGCAGCAGAGCAAGACTCCGTCTCAAAAAAAGACTACAATCTGGAGAGATGAATGGGAAGCTGCTCACCCAGGACTCCCTATTTTGGACCTAGTCGGTGGCTCTTGCAGGTAGAATCCAACATCTGCATGCCTGTGGAAGATGCACCAAAGCCTTGGGGGTTCAAGAGGGTGCCCAGGCCCAGGAAGGTGTGGCTGAGAGTGCAGAGACCTTGAATGTGAGCCCAGCTTCCCAGCCTGTGTCCCCCAGCCCAGCCCAAGGCTGCAATGAATAGTCTTTTTCTCATTCTCTCTCTCTCTCAAATCTTTTCCCAAGTGAGGAGGGAACTGCTAGCTTGACTGGCTGGCCTCTTATTCTCAATTTCCCCAGGAAAGAAGGGGTTAGGGAAAGTTTAGCCAGGGAGAGCAATTCATTTCAAAAACTCAAACTAACCTATGTTCGCCTTCCTGACCTCCAGACTATTTTAATCTTGTAAGCGGTAATGATGTGTGCGGAGAACAATTTTGTTGTTTACTGAGGCAGTTGAGTGATAATTGCAGAGAAAGGAGAAAGCGGGAGGCTTGTTCCACATACTGTATTTCTCACTGTCGTTCTCTATGCTAATAGAGGCCCTAAAGTTGTGTCTTGTGAATAAAGATGACAGACCACGAGAGGGGGCACAGCAGGGGATGAGAGACTGAGGGAGGCAAGACTAAAGAAAAATCTGGACCACTCCCACCACCACCAAGAAGCGGGAGTGGAATTGGACTGGCACGGTGTTGGTGCCAGGGTGGGTACAGGGTAAAGAGGGTGTGCTATATACATAGTTCTCTGCCCACAAGATGGGGTTCTGGTTCTGCAGGCTTTATCTGAAATAAAGCTGTGGATGGAAAGTTCCTTCTGGTGTCAGATCAAAATGTTTTCTGCTGTACTGTGAAAAGGATAAAGATAGACCACATGGGACAAATGTAAAATGATTTTATTATATTCTACCTTCTTAGATTCACCCATTTGTTCATTTTTGTGCGACGACAGTTCATTAAACATTTATCGTGCTTGAAATAGCAACCCATATTTCTCTTTAATAATGTATATTCCTTAAATTAGCTTCTTGTCACCGACAGATATAGAATTTAATTATTTATTATTTATTTATTTTTAATTTATCTCATACAGCATCTTTCTGTGTCTGGCGTATTTCACTTAGCATCATGTCGTCAGTTTCATCCATGTAGCAAATGGCAAGATCTTTAAAGACATTGCCTTAAGGCTGAATAATTTTCTATTAGATACAGAATTTATCAACATCCCACTGTATGTAGGAGCCTATACATACTTTGAGATCAGAAGTTGGAGTGCAATAGACAGTCTCATTGAACTGAGAGAGAACATGTGTTCTGCAGCTGAAGGAGGCTTTGGATGCGAGGGAACAGACGTGGATAAGTTACAGATGATGCTGTGGCTTGGTGGAACTGCCTGCAAAACAGGCTGGGACATGAAGAGGTGAGGTTGGTGGGGAGCACAGGGGAAGGTACCGGAGCCGTAGAGGACTTGGCCTGTGGCTCGGTTCACCCCTGCTGGGTTATACAGGCTGGGCTCCCAGAGCTCTTCCACAATGTCCCCCAGGGGTGGGGATCAGTGGATAGGGTAGGCAGTTGAATCAGCATCTCCAGTGGTGGAGACAGGACTTCTCGTTTTTAACAAGCTCCCAAGTGTCCCAAGTCTCTGAAGACTGAGAACCTCTGAGCTATAGAGTACCTTGCGTGGTACAGCAGGGGTGGCCGTCCACGGGGCTTGCATGGAGGATGGACAGGGTGACAGGCAGTCCCAGGCAGTAGGGAGTGATTTGGGGGTCTAGATAATGTGTTCAGTTAGAAAAAGCCCCCAGGCTCTGACCAGGGGATACAGTCAGCTCTGTTCTCCCAGAGGAGACATTGGGGGACACCCAGCTGTGGGGCTGGGATTGGCAGAAGGTTAAGGCCTAGTGGATATGAGGATGTTCAGGCTCCTCTGCAGGCACCAAGGATCGGTGGCAGCACACTCTCTTCCAGGTTCCATCTCTTGGTGGCCCGAGGCTCCAAGTCTCTTTCCTGCCTTGGTCAGCCCTGGCTCCAGGGCTGGATAAGTGGAGGCTGATGGGCACAACATGTAAGGCTGAGTGGGGAGGGGCAGGGAAGTCAGACATTAGCAGGACAAGGGTGACCTTGGAATTGAAGATAAGAGAGATTTGAAGGAACAGCTTTCCGTGAGAGCACCTTTTCTTTTTTTTTTGAGATGGAATCCTACTCTGTCACCCAGGCTGGAGTGCAGTGCCATGATCTCTGGTCACTGCAACCTCCACCTCTCCAGTTCAAGTGATCCTCCGGCCTCAGCCTCCCGAGTAGCTGGGATTACAGGTGCACGCCACCACGCCTGGCGGATTTTTGTATTTGTAGTGGAGATGGGGTTTTGTTGCCATATTGGCCAGGCTGGTCTTGAACTCTTGACCTCAGGAGATCCGCCCACCTTGGCCTCCCAAAGTGCTGGCATTACAGTGCTTGGCCTGAGAGAGCACTTTTCAAGTTCCCAAAAGAACTCTCCAAAAAAGTAGGAAGACTCTCAAATAATTGTTACAGAACATCCTACTCTTCGGGCTTGTTTAGAGTTCAAAAACTGAGAGTTTCTGAGCAGGTGGGACCATGCCCAGGAAAACTTTGACATTGCCAGTGTTGTCAGCAGGAACAGGGTCATGTCAGGCAAAAGGAAGGGCCAGTGGACTTCTTTTTCTGATCCTGATGGAGGGGGCATCTCAGAGCCCCCATTTACTCCATTCTTCAACTGCAACCAGGGCTGACTTCAAAAAAAGATGCTCCATTTCAGAGCAGCTCATCCGGACCACTAAGTTGTGCATCAAAAACCACAGGCTTTTTCTTAAACTTCTCTTGGCTAAACTCTCCCCTTGGACAAATTCCCCAGTGCAATTCTTACAGCCAGCCTATCCAATTAGAAGATATTTGACTCGCAGGATTCTTGTCTAGGAGAGACCAAATCTCCTTTCACCTAAAAGCCAGGTCTCCGCAGCCCACAGGCTTTTGCTTTGTTCTACCTTTTCAAACAATTCCTGAGTCAGAATAAAGGGCAGTTTTCTAGGACAAAGCAAACATTGCCCAAGAAAGACTCTATTCTCCCATTTGGATTGCTTACAAAGAGTACACAGGCACCTCCCTGATGGTAAAATGTTTTCCTTTAATTGTATGCAACACACTTAGCCAAGGCGTATCAGGACTCCACGCTGCCCCACCCTTCCAAGTCAGCACACAGCCATGATTCTCTGAGGCAGGAGGAGTGCAAAGAACCGGCAAGACTTTTTGTACTTCAAGTGTGAATCTGCAGAACACAATGCCTTTCAGCCACTAAGTCTATGAATTTGTTCATTCATTGACTTTTTAAAGCAACCTTTCCTATCCCCACTCTATGTAATCCGGAGATCTTCACGTTCAGCGTCTTCTGTTTCTAGGGCATTTAAATTGGGAGGAAGTGGGGAGGCCATTAGGCCCTGCTGAACTTCCAGCTCAGCTTTCCACCTCTCTTGTCCTTTCCCTCATCTCAGAAAGAGCTCAAGATGCTCTTGACTGTTAAGAAGATAGGAATGCTGGCGATGCTCCTTGGGGCTGCTTTTTTGAGCCCTCAGTTAAAATAATCTGAAACTATCTAAATATTAAATACACACATGCATGCACACAGATGCACACGCGTGCACCATTTTCATGAGCAGAGAAGGAAGGAGGTGGCAAGGGGAGCTGGTTCTGAGGTTTTGGAGAGTGTGATAATGCCGGGGGTATGTGACCCAGCTGGCCTGTGAGGGGCAGAGGGACCCAGAGGAAAGCCACGCAGACATTAACTTCCACATTGTCAAACACAGAAGCATCTGGTTCCCAGGGTCCCCTGGGGATATCAGGAAAATAATGATGAAAGCGGTTCCCCTACCCAGGCATCCTTCCAGAAAAACACCTTGAATAATTGTGACATTTGTGCTGCTCTTTATGGTAAACCAAACTCCTTCGCTCTCTTATTGTTTTATCCTTACACACGTGTTATCTAAATCCGTTTTCATTGTAAAGAGGTCAGAGAATGTGGAAGTATATTGTCTTAGTGTAGACTCCCTAGAAAAAAGAGCTGGAGAAAAGCTTATTGTGCTAATACTTGTGCTAAGAGCAGGGAGACCAGAGAAGCAAAACTGAAGGAAACGGGTACTATAGCCAGGAAGGAGGAGGGAGAGACAAGGCGGGAGCTCCCAGGGAGGCCACCGGTTTGCAAGAAAATACAGCAAGCTGGGTGCTTTCTGTCATGTGGGACATCTCCCAGGAAGCAGTTACACCCCAAGGAGACCCTCCCATCTCTGTCTTTCAGGGGTCCAAATTTGCACCCAGGCCACATCACCTGATTTCTCAGGAAATCAGAGCCTCTATGAACTTGGGCAAATCCGGCACTGTCCACCATGGCAGGCACCTGAAGTCTGGCAGTTGATTGTATGGTGAACTGAAATAAGCTTCCTCCCGTTTGCCCTCCTCTCTTCAGAAATAACTACTTTTTTTTTTTTTTTTTTTGAGACAGAGTCTTGCTCTGTTGCCCAGTCTGGAGTGCAGTGGCGCGATCTTAGCTCACTGCAACCTCTGCCTCCTGGATTCAAGTGATTCTTCTGCCTCAGCCTCCTGAGTAACTGGAACTACAGATGCCTGCCTCCACGCCCAGCTAATTTTTGTATTTTTAGTAGAGATGGGGGTTTCACCATGTTAACAAGGCTGGTCTTGAACTCCTGACCTCTGAGACTAATTTATAAGAAAAAGAGGTTTAATGGGTTTTGCAGGCTCTACAAAAAGCATGGCAGCATCTGCTTTTGGGGAGGCCTCAAGAAACTTTCAATCATGGTGGAAGGCAAAGGAGGAGTGAGGCATCTTACTTACATGGCCAGAGCTGAAAGAAGAGATTAGAGAAGGGCTAAGTGCTACATACTCTTAAACAACCACATCTTGTGAGAACTCACTCAGTATCTGAGAATAGCACTAAGAGGGCATGGTGCTAAACCATGAGAAATCCACCTCCATGATCCAATCACCTCCCACCAGGCCAGGCCCCACCTTCAACATTGGGGATTAAAATTTGACATGAGATTTGCTGGGGACACAGATCCAAATGATACCACACAGAATGTCAAGCTGATGCCAGGCACTGACAGGAAAGTGACCGTCAAGCTGTAGATTGATCACAGAGGCTGAACAGTGACATCTCTGCAGCAGATGGCAGTTTGCATTCCTTTTGTATGCTTGTTTAATATGTAACCTATTAATTATATGTTATTTATAATAAATTGCATTTTATTCGTTTGTTCTTGATAATCTATTATATTGTCTCTAAAGTACCCAGAGGCAGCAAAATGTAAATCTTGAACTAAAGTCTTGGCTGGGAGATGCAAACCCCAGATCCTCAAAAAGTTGTTTTTATATCTCAGGTGGTGCAGAGTAGAGGGAGGAATAGAGAAACTAGGATTAGGGCCTGGGAAGTCAAAGGGTAGAGTAGAAAACTCCATGAGTGATTTCAAAGAGCTATCTCATGTTGTGTTTGAAGCAAAGACTATTTGGGGACAGGCACTGGAAGAAAGAGTCGGCAGCCTCGACTGTTTTAAGAGGAGGTTCAAAAGCTTATGAGACTCAGACCCAAACGAAAATGTTCCTCCAGATGGTAGACTGTGGGACTTCTCAGCCTCCATAACCCATGGAGTCAATTCTTCATAATAAATCTCTGTATAAATATAGATCTTGGTTCTCTTTCACTGGAGAACCCTACTGCCCTCTCATCAGACAGAGCCTACCCTCTTGCTCCTGAAGCTTCTAATATTATCTGAATTCTGGCATAGAGAGGTGGAGGCAAGTGTGTTCCAGACATGGGAAGGGCCTCTGTCTTCCCAGAAGTGAGGGAGAGCATAGTTGAGCTTGGTTGGTGTGGTGGGAGAGACAGAGGATCTAGGAAGGCATGGGGAGGAATCTGGACCTTTGACCTGGGGCAGTGGGAAGCCATTGAGAGTTTCCAGCAGAAGAGTGAGGAACACGTATCGTGTAGGGGCAGGGCCATGACATAGAGACTGTTGGGAGGGTTTGCCGCAGTCCATTGGAGGAACTAGATGCTTCAGGAGCAGGAGGCTAGGCTCTGTATGATGAATGATTGTATTAGGGTTCTCTGGAGAAACAGAACCAAGATACATATTTGTAGAGAGATGTATTATGAGGAATTGACTCAGTTGATTATGGAGGCTGAGAAGTCCTACAATCTGCCATCATCTGGAGACCCAGGAAAGCTGGTGATGTAATTCCAGTCTAAGTCCAAAGACCTGAGAACCAGAGGAGCTGATGGTATAAATCCTAATCCAAGGACAGGAGAAGATGAGATGAGAGGTCTCAGTTCAAGCAGGCAGGCAGGAAGCAAAAGGGGCTTATTACTCCTTCCTGTTTCTTTTGCTCTCTTTCAGGCTCTCAATGGATGGATGATGAGCTCCCACACTGGGGAGGGCAGTCTTCTTTATTGAGTCCACCTATCCAAATGCTAATCTCATCTAGAAACATGCCTACAGACACCCCTAGAAACAATGTTTAATATGGGCACCCAGTAGCACAATCAAGTTGACATATAAAATTAACCATCCCAGAAGGGTTGTTGAAGTTGTGACTTGGGGTTGGTAGAAGTGATGAGTTTGGGTTGGAAATATTGAACTTGAGGGGTCTGTGGGACATCCCAGTGGCTACTTGCATCTGGAGAATCATGAGAAAATAGACAGTAATTGATGAATCACAGGAGTAGCTGAGGTCATGTTGTTAGATGATGTGGCATTGGAAGAGGCATTAGGCTGGAACTCTCTGAAGAGCAGAGTGTCAGGGATGGGCCAAGGAAGAAGAGGAAAGAAACTGGAAAAGAGAGCCCAAGAGGTGGGGTCTGCTAGGAGACACAGGGTCAGAGGAGCCAATGGGAGTGAGTGGCAAATGCTGGAGAGAATTAACACAATAACTTTAAAGTATCCACTAGATTTAGCAACAAAGAGATATTTGATTTCCACTTTTGGGAATTCATTTTTTTTTTCAATGAACAAATACTTCCTGAACATCTGCTCATCCATGCCAGACATTGCCGTTGGCCTGAAGCTGACATCCTACTAGGGGAGACAAACAGCAAACAAGTAAACCAATCACTGAATAAGGTTATTCTAGGCAGTGATAAGAGCAATTACAAAAATAGAACAGGGCGATGTGACTGTAGGTGATTGTTAGTGGGTGGGGATGACAGAGGAGGCCTCTCTGAGGAGGTGACATCTGATCCAAGTCTTGAATATCAGAAAAACACATTTGCCATAAAGATCCAGGAGACAAGAACGTTACAGGTAGAGGAAACAGTTTGTACAAATGTCCTACCTCAGTGGTTCTCAATCAGGGAAAATTTTGTCCTCCTGTCTAGTGACATTTGGCAATGTTTAGTGACGTTTTCTGTTGTCACAACCAGGGACGTGCTACTGGCATCTGGTGAATACAGACCAGGAATGCTGCTAAGTGTCCTACAGTGCACTGGACAGCCCCCATGATGAAGAATTATTGGACCCAAAATGTCATTAGTGCCAAGGGCGAGAGACCCTGCACTAAATTAGGAACACGCTTGGCCCGTTTAAGGAATAGAAAAGAGGTCAGTGTCTGGGAATCAGTAAGCAAGGAACTGAGTGGTGGAACCTGTGTCAGAGAGGCAGGTCCCAGATGACAGAGGCCTTCTAGAACTTAGTAAGGGCTTTTTACATTTTACTTCCTGAAGTACCATAGAAAGCCATTAGAGAGTTTTAAGCAGGGAAATGACTTGATCTGATGTGCATTCTAAAATGATACTCTGGTTGCTGTCTGGAAGCTGGATTATAGTGGGCAAGAGTAGGAACTGGGAGGCGATGGCAGTCATCAGGCGAGAATGGCAATGGCATAGAGTGGATAGTGGGAGAAGAATCGGATGTAAGCGGGAAATGAGGTAGAGCTGATGGGATTTTTCTGACGGATTGGGTTGAAGGTTGAGGGAAAGTAAGGAATCAAAGATTATTTCTAAGGTTTTGGTTTGAGCAAAAGTTTGGGAGAAGGTGCAGTTCACTGTGATGAGAAGACTGGGCAAGGTCTGGGCTTCAGAGAAGATATAAAGAGTTTGAAATGCATATTAGGGGCATCGTTAAGGTAATGGATGAAGGTTTAGTTATGATCATGTTTATCACAGTGCTGTTTGAAGTAGTTGTAAACAACCTAATTATCCAATAATAGAGGGTTAATTAAATAAATTTGGAACCAGTGTAAAGTAATATCATAGAAATCTATTTATTAACATGGAAATATGATCACAATGCATTATGTGAAAAAGATTATAAAATAGTACGCAGAGTATGAGCCTGTTGGATTCTTATCTCACGTTTTCTAACAAAATACATACTCCATGAAGTAACAATTTATTTTTATTTTTATTTTTGAGACGGAGTCTTACCCTGTTGCCCAGGCTGGAGTGCAGTGGTGTGATCTTGGCTCACTATAACTTCCACCTCCTGGGTTCAAGCGGTTCTCCTGCCTCAGCCTCCCAAGTAGCTGGAATTACAGGCACCCACCACCATGCCCAGCTAGTTTTTGTGTTTTTAGTAGAGACGGGGTTTTATCATGTTGGCCAGGCTGGTCTCAAACTCCTGACCTCAGGTAGTCCACCTGCCTCTGCCTCCCAAAGTGCTGAGATTACAGGCGTGAACCACCATGTTTGGCTTTTTGTTTTGTTTTGTTTTTCTGGCCCTGAAGTAAAAATTTGATGTAGAAGTGAAATTATAAAAATACTAGAAGAAAATACGTGTGAAGTTTTTGCAACCATGATGTGGTAAAGCCTTGCACAGCAAGGTATTAAAAGCAGACACCACAAGGAATAGATGGATACACTTGACTATGTGAAAAGTTGAACCTCTTGTTGGGTGAAACCCATAGATTGAAGAAGACAAAAGAAAACTGGGAAAAATTATTTGTGATCAGCATTATAGAGTTAATATTGCTATTAGCCAAGGAAATTTTGTAAGTTGAGAGACAACTGAAATAAGTTTATTTTTTAACTATCAGATTGGCAAAGATTAAAAGATTGATAAGATCTGTTGCTGCAGAAGGTGAGGAAGGGTAAATTGGCACGGTCTTCTTAGAGCATAATTTGGTACCATCGAAATTTAAACATGCTTATTCTTTTACTAAGTGAGACTACTTTTGACTGTTTAGCCTCCATTAAATAATTCAAAGACATAGGTACAAGATGTGCAAAACTGCATTGTTGGTAATGATAAAAACTCCAAAATAACACAAATATTATGCCACAGGAGTTACCTAAATAAATTGTAGGCCCTAACATGTGGTAAAAGTATATGCAACTCTTTAAAGAAATGATGCCAATCTGTATGTCCTGATTTGCAAAATCATTTATGATGTTAAGAAAATCAAGTTGCAGAACAGTCTGTATAATAGAACCTCATTTTGTAAAAACCACTAAATAAAATCATAGATTGGTAGATATGGTTATATGTGCTTAGAAAAAGCTCTGAAAGGCTTATAAAAATTATTCAGTGTTATCTTCTCCAGGATGTAGGATTGTGGGGGATTTTCAGTTTCCATTTTTCTACCTTTTTGTATTGTTTAACTTTTGTTTCAAACATAGTGACATTTCTAAATATGCTTGGTAATGTTAATTATGCTGGTAATATAAATTATACAAAACATAGTGGCATTTTGGCAAAGGTGGAATTAACATAATTATGAATGTAAAATATGAGTGTAAAATTCTAGGCAGATGTCAAAGTCGTCTGCCTAGAATTTTCACCATTGTCCCTTCATATCTTAATATCACAATACATGTAATTAGATGATAAATGAATAGTGTCTTATTATTTGATAAAGAATTAAGTAAATATTACATCCTTTAATTCCACTGTTTCCTGACACATAAATGGATGCACCAAGTTGTCACAGAACCCCTTCCTTAATGGGAGACAATCTTTTATAAATCTTTGGATAACACAGAAGCAGCAGAAAACACAAGCTACTGCTGATTTATGTAAGATATGCAAAGATAAAACAAAGCACAAAAATACTGAGTAAAGAAAAGACAGCAGCTGTGGACTATAACATTCTACAAGCTCACTATGCCAAAAAAGAAAAAAATGGTAGTACTGGATAAGGAATACACCTGTGTAAATAAACCATCTGAATCTCCTGTAATCCTGTATTGTTTTTTAGTGAGATACCTGTTTAAACTCACTAAATACCTATGAAAATATGCATAAAATTTACTTATGTATATATTTTCAGTAGTACATATATGTGTATATATGAATTCAAATTCATTCAAATTTGCATTCTGCAATAATGAAGAATTCTAACTCACACGTTGAAGTGTGTATGGTGTGTGTGTATTCTCTGTACATCTCTTTCTCTTGCTATCTACACATACAGATATACACAGAAGGTTATCCAGGCCTATATCAACCTGCTAACCATGGTTGACTTGGTGTGGATGAGTTTAAGAATTTTATTTTTTTAATGTTCATTTTAGCTGCCTGAACTTTTTAAAAATTTTCTATGATAAGCATATTTTCTTTCATCATATGAAAACAAACCCAATTATATATGTATATTTAAAAAAGAAGAAAGTAAATAGATGTCAATAACCTTTTCCGGAGATGTCATGGGTGGGAGTGAGGTGGCTGTGGCTTAACCATAAATGGACGATGATCAAGTAGTGGCAGGGAGCATGGAAAATTCCTTTAATAGTGTTGCATGAGGGTGAGGAAAAGGATCAGACAGAGCTAGAAGTGGACATAGAGGCCAGCAATGGAAGGCTCACTCTGTGTGTAAGTGGAAGTCTGGAACTCCAGCACTCCTGGTGGGTTTTCTGCAAAGCAGTCTTACTTTTTGTCTTCCGTTGTCCCTTTAATCTGCTCAAGACACTGTCATTTCTCTGGCTCCTTTTATGTTAAAAAAAAGTTTGGAATCACATTAGGTCACAATTGCAGCTAATTAACTCTAATTAAGTCTAAATTAATTAACTCTAATTAATTCTAAATTAATTAAGTCTACTCCAAGATAATAATCAATTGGAACTTGGTTTAATGTTACCTCTTCTCTCCTCTCCCCAGCGGGCCCCTGGCTGTGATGCTGGGGCTCTCAGGGTCCTCCTCTCTCTCTCAACCTCACCTTTCTTCTCAGTCCGGGCTTGCTAACTGTGCTTCTCCCACCAGGGTCAGACCAGGAGGAGGGATGCAAGTGACACTGGCTCTGTAGCAAGACGGCTTTGCCTTCTCTGGGCCAGCAGATGCTTATAGCCAACCATCTCTGTACATTTCATAGGTTCCTTGAAGATTTGCCTAGTGAGCCCTTCAAACTGCACCTTCCTAGCTGGCTTGTCACCCTTAATCCTCCCTCAGTGCTGCCCTCAAGCTCTACCCACCAGAATCACCCAGAGCCCCTGACTGCTGGGTCCCCTCTTTCAGGTAGCCTCTGCCTGATCAAGATTCTTACATTTGCTCCCTGGGAGTGAGAGAACTTCCTAGACTCTGTCCTCTACCCTGCGGCCACAGGCTGCTCTGACCTTGTCAGGCATGGTCAAGATCCCAGTCCCTCCAGCCTCCCAACTGCAGGGGGCACATATTAATCTTGCCAAGCTTTCTCACCAGCTTGAGGTGAGGGCAGACATCCCTTTCATCCTTCCGTCCTTTGGGGATAAGACACACAGCATGCTAATGGCTCTGCTCAAAAATCCACTCTCAGTCCCCCTCCTTGGACCCTTTTCGTCCTCCACATGAATGAGATAATTAAAAAGTCATTATACTGGTTCTTCGTTGTGCTGTTCTGAAATTTCACACCTGGTATAGCAGGTGTGAAAACACCCGTTGGAATGTAGCAGTTATTACGTCATGGTGCCTTGGTCTCAGCTTCTTACTTAACATTCTGTTACAAGCAAATGGTGATGAGCCAGCACCAATAAAGAGGGGGAAGCTGAAGATGCAGGAGACACAGGCTGATGAAGTTGAGGTCTGAAAATTGGTGAAGGAATTGGCCTAGCGGGAAGGAGGGGCCTCTATTCCACTGGGGCAGAAGGGATGGTAGAAAGCAATTTTTAGATTAGAGGAGGCAGGCAAAAAATTGATAGAGCTTCCATCTGAGGATTTCTATTTTCTCCCTGAAATAAGAGGTCAGAGGTTTCCTGAAGCACAGTGAAGAGGAAAAATCTTGATTGAATTGTTCTGAATCATTTGTATGATGAAATTCTGATGAAATTTTCAGCCCAGCTGAAGGTTGTAATACCCACTCCAATGGTGTAGGCTGCTGAAAGGGCTGATGAGTTCCCTCTGCATCAGGAGAAGTCTAGGTTAATGCTTCCTGGGCTGTCGGGAGAGAACAGATGAGATGTACATAGACCAAAGAAAGAAGGGTGTTACATGACAAAGGAAGATCAGAAAAGCCCAAAGATAGCCAGACTCCCTGGGTTAGAGTGGAAAATTTTTATCTTTGCAAATAGACTCAAACTTCAGGTTTTAATGTCCTAAGACATAAAAGCCCTAACTACACATGAAGCAGCACCCAGCTGCTTCTCCTCATGGGAGGAAGATGATATGAAAGAGAAGTCCTAATGTGGTTCTGCAATTACTGACAGGTTTCAGGGACTGGTGACAGGGAAGAATGAAGTTCTTTGGGCTTATTCATTTTCAGAAGCCACAATCTCAGAACCTCTAGTTTGTTCAGACCTGGTTAGACTCTCAATTTTGTTTCAGAGGAGTACATTGATATGCACAATTGAGAATGAAATTTTTCTGTGTCACAAACCTCCATATCTATTGAATGGCAAGGGCATTCAATAGGGGACTCTGTTTAGTTGGTATCATGTATGAGCAAATGCTCCTTTAACTGGAGAGATAAAATTATAAGAATGGAAACTAATATTTTGACGGCAATACAAGGCCAGGGGGAGAGGGAAGAGAAATAGAAAGTGAAACATAAGAAATTCTCTCAAGGCCAGGCATGGTGGCCCACGCCTGTAATCTCAGCATTTTGGGAGGCCAAGGCGGGTGGATCATTTGAGGAGTTCAAGACCAGCCTGGCCAACATGGTGAAACCCTGTCTCTACTAAAAATACA
>NW_012106686.1:786734-807365 GCF_000951045.1 Mandrillus leucophaeus | reverse complement strand
TCTGCAATTACTGACAGGTTTCAGGGACTGGTGACAGGGAAGAATGAAGTTCTTTGGGCTTATTCATTTTCAGAAGCCACAATCTCAGAACCTCTGGTTTGTTCAGACCTGGTTAGACTCTCTCAATTTTGTTTCAGAGGAGTACATTGATATGCACAATTGAGAATGAAATTTTTCTGTGTCACAAACCTCTATATCTATTGAATGGCAAGGGCAACTGGGACTCTGTTTAGTTGGTATCATGTATGAGCAAATGCTCCTTTAACTGGAGAGATAAAATTATAAGAATGGAAACTAATATTTGGACGGCAATACAAGGCCATGGGGAGAGGGAAGAGAAATAGAAAGTGAAACATAAGAAATTCTCTCAAGGCCAGGCGTGGTGGCCCACGCCTGTAATCTCAGCATTTTGGGAGGCCGAGGCGGGTGGATCATTTGAGGAGTTCAAGACCAGCCTGGCCAACATGGTGAAACCCTGTCTCTACTAAAAATACAAAAAAAAAAAAAAAAAGTTAGCCTAGTGTGGTGCTGCATGCCTATAATCCCAGCTACTCAGGAGGCTGAGGCAGGAGAACTGCTTGAGCCTGGGAGGTGGAGGTTGCAGTGAGCCGAGATCTCACCACTGCACTCCAGTCTGGGCGACAGAGTGAGACCCTATCTCAAAACAACAACAACAACAACAACAACAAAAACCCAAAAACCAAATTCTCTCAAAACTAAACTGCTATTCACAATCAAGGGAAATTAGCAGAAATTTATGAGCTACAGTTGTAAGCAGGGAACCCTTCTTAGCATTCGCTAAGATAAATCGTGTGGGTGAACTTGAATAAACCTAAGTGACAGGTCAGTCTGATTGTTGCTGAGTCGTGGGCTTTCCTCTTAACGTGCATAGAAGCCAATACTACGGCACAGGCTTTTGAGAAAAGAAAAAGCTTTATTGCAAGGCCAACTGGCAAGGAAATTGGAGTCAACACTCAAAATTGTCTCCCCAAGTCAGGGCCTGAGAGCAGGTTTTATACACAGGGAATAACAATCAGAGACACAGGAAAATGCAACGAGGCATGATCTGATTGGGCCATGCAAAGAGGTGGTGAGGTGTCCTTGCCTTTTAAGTCTGTAATGCAACAAAAGACGGCACCCCTCTCTTCTTAATTTGATCCCTCTTCTTCAATCTGAGTACTTAGGTTCCATATGTGGTTGATGTTTTCACTCTGGACGCCTACAGGGTCACGAATTGGGTGGGCTTGGTTGATCTGGGCGTGCTCAGGTTATGTGACTTGCAAGCTGGAGGTCCACTGCAACTGAAAGCAACTCATCATTTTGTTACATTTTGTGACTGATAGAGCTCAATCCCATTGGACTGATTCTGTTATTACATGATTAATATTGGCTCTTAAAATGAGCACTTCTGCTGAGGATGGTCACCTTACTTGTCCCCTGGATCTTTCAGTGATTTTCATGGAGTTATGTTGTATTATTTATTGGACCACTGAGAAGCCATTTTGAATACTTGAGAGAATGAGAAATAATTTCTTTCTTTTTTTCTTTTTTTTGAGACGGAGTCTGCTCTGTCGCCTAGGCTGGAGTGCAGTGGTGTGATCTCAGCTCACTGCAAGCTCTGCCTCCTGGATTCATGCCATTCTGCCTCAGCCTGCTGAGTAGCTGGGACTACAGGGGCCTGCCACCACGCCTGGCTAATTTTTTTTTTTTTTGTATTTTTAGTAGAGGCGGGGTTTCACTGTGGTCTGGATCTCCTGACCTCGTGATCTGCCCACCTCGGGCTCCCCAAGTGCTGGGATTACAGGCGTGAGTCACCGTGCCTGGCCATGAAAAGTAATTTCTAAAGTGGAACTTGGGTTTTACTTCAGAACTCCCAGTCCTAGTCTTGTCACATTGGAAAGATTGGTGGGGTGGGGCCCTGGCATTGTGATATTGAATGTATGTATATGATGTGAACATTGTGATATTGAATGTATGTATATGATCTGAACATAATTTTCTTTAAAGGGATCAAAATCTTCCATCTGAAAAAAGTGAAATGTGGTCTAGTGACTTTTTATCAGAGTATCTATCAGAGCAAAATCTTGAAGACAATTGGGAATAAAGGAAACAAAACAGATTTCCTCAATAAGATTCAAGGCTTTTAAACTGCAGCCTATTTAAAATGTCCCGTGCTAATTATTGCCCGGATTCGTTCAGCTGAGAAGCTTCTGAAGTTGGCTTGCTTGAGTGTGAGGTACTCCATTTTAATGTTGCAAAACCTCCTAAGTAACCACAAAGGCAACTGTTTATCTCAAGCTTCACTTAAAACACCTGCTTACTGATACTTGATTATGTGTTTTGAGGCTTGTGATTGAGAGCCTAACACCTGGCTGATTAGACTGATGTTTGATCATGTTTTGAAAAGCAATTTTACTACTTAGCAAGCAGTTCTATGCTGCAGTGCATTAACTGGATTGAATGCCCCAAACCCCTATTGTTGTTTTTGAAAAATAACCATTACAGAATAATAGCTTGTTTCGTTAAGGAGGAAATGAACTTAAAAATTCTTACACTATTATGTAAGAGTATGATGCAACCCATTGTTCATTAAGACAGTAGGTTTCAAAGTGTGGTACAAGGAGAACCTGCATGGAATTCCTACGATAGATTATCTTGAATTAGAATCTGTGGTGGTGGGGCCCATGATTGACATTATGAGCTAATTCCCTATGTTGAGAAATGCTACTTTAAGGGAAGACAACTTTCACCTGGATCCTGAAATAGACCAGGTAGCTTTCTGGGTAGAAACCTACAGCTCAGAGCTGTGAAATCAGTCTGCACTGAGAGTCGGGAGGGTTTCTGTCTTTTCTTCAGAGACCACAGTGCAGGTATGTGAGATCTTGTGTCTTGGCTGGCTGGGTAGTGAACCCCTCTCCAAGAGCCTAGGAGGTGAGTGAGTTAGGTACCCAAGGTGGTGACAGGTACCCCCTTTCCTCCTTTTCATTTTACAAATGGAAAAATTGAGGCCCAGACAATGGAAAGGATGGATTGAAGGTAGCGGATTATGGAGTTGAGGCCAGATCCCTGGTCTCATTGTCCTCACTTATTGTTCTTGAGCCAAGTCACCAAAAGGAGCTCTGTTTAGAAGGTGGGGCCCCACATGTCTTCTTTGGGTCTCTGCAGGGCCGCTTTCTGCTCTTTTCCCCTGTGCTGTGCCCAGGAGGCCGGCCTGCTGGAGCTACAGCGAAGAGCTCCCTGCCCTCTGGCGTCTGGGTGGATTTGGCCAGTGGGAAGCACCACTGCTCACCTAAGGGTACTGCATGGGTTTGGTGACAGGAATAGAATGACAAACTAATAGCCAGGTTCTCCAGAGAAGCAGAGCCAAGAGGATATGCATATATGAGGAGACTTATTGTGAGGAATTGGCTTGATTATGGAGGCTATGAATTCCTACATCTGCCACCTGCAAGCTGGAGACCCAGGACGGCCAGTGGTATCATGCAGTCTAAGATCTTAGGCCTGAGAGCCGAGGGAGCAGATGGTGTGCATCCCAGGGCAAGGGCAGGAGAAGGATGTCCCAGCTCAGGCAGGCAGGCAGGAAGCAAAAGGGGTAAATTTCTCTTTCCTCTGCCTTTTGTCCTATTTGGGCACTTAACAGGGCTGGATGACTCCCACCCACCATGGGGAAGGCCCATCTGTGTTATTGAGTTCACACATTCAAACAGTAATCTCATCCCAAAGCCCCCTCACAGACACACCTAGAAATAATTTTAATCTGGGCGTTGTTGGCCCAGCGAAGCTGACACATAAAATTAACCGTCATAAGTCCACCCCTTGTCACCTTGGCATCCATCACATCTCTTTAAACCACACTTAATATCCAAATAAAGACAGTATCAAAGGTCATCATTCCATCTAACATGATACACACCCATCCTGTGTGCAACTGAAAATGCACAACCCCTTCCCCAGAAGAGGCGGAAAAGTCCTCGTGTGATGTTTGCTCCCCTCCCTACATCCTGTAACTTAGAGAATTGTGTCACTTAACAATGGAGACGCATTCTGAGAGGTGTGTGAGGTGACTTCATCATGTATGAACGTCATAGAGGGTACTTACACAAATCCAGATGCTATAGTCTGCTACACACCTAGGCTCTGGGATAGCCTACTGCTCCTAGGCTACCAACCTGTACATCAGGCTATTGTATTGAATACTGCAGGCAACTGTAACCCAGTGAAAAGTATTTGTGTATCTAAATATTTCTAAATATAGAAACAGTACAGTAAAAATGTGGTATAAAAGATTTAAAAATGGTGCACCTATGTAGGGCACTTCCCAAGAAGGAAGCTTGCAGGGCAGGAAGTTGGTCTGGGTGAGTCATTGAGTAAGTGGTCAGGGAATATGAAGCTCTAGAACATTACTGTATAATACCACAACTTTATAAATACTGTATGCTTCAGCTACACTATAATTTAGAAAAACTTTTTTTCTTCAATAATGAATTAACCTTAACTTACTGTAATCTTTTTACTTTATAAACTTTTAAATTAAAAAAAAAACTTTTGGACTCTTTAACACTTATCTTAAAATATTCTTTGTACAGTTGTACAAAAATATTTTCTTTTTTATTTAGAGATAGGGTCTCGCTTTGTCTCCCAGGTGGAGTGCAGTGGCACAGTTGTATACCACTATAGTCTCAAACTCCTGGGCTCATGCAATCCTCCTGCCTCAGCCTCGTAAGTAGCTAGGACGCAGGTGTGCATCACCATGCCCAGATAATTTAAAAACATTTTTAGAGACAAGGTCTTGCTGTGTTGCCCAGGCAGATTTTTTTTCTTTACATCGTTATTCAATAAGCTTTTTTTTTTTTTTGCATTACAATTTTTTTTTTTTAACTTTTACAACTTTTTTTGTTAAAAACTAAGACACAAATACACACACTAGCCTAGGCCTGCACAAGGTCAGGATCAGTATCACTGTCTTCCACCTTCACATCTTGTCCCACTGGAAGGTCTTCAGGGTCAATAACATGCATGGAGCTGTCGTCTCCTCTGATGATAATGCCCTCTGAAATACCTCCTGAAGGACCTGTCTGAGGCTGTTTAATAGTTAACTTTTTAAAAAAATATATAAATAGAAGGAGTATACTCTAAAATATTAAAAATATAGTATAACAAATACATAAACCACTAACAGTTGTTTGGTGTTATTACATTTTGTACATAATTATATGTGCTATATTTTTTGTTTTTTTAAATTTTATTTATTTTTCCATAAATTATTGGGGTACAGGTGGTATTTGGTTACATGAGTAAGTTCTTTAGCAGTGATTTCTGAGATTTTGGTGTACCCATCACCCGAGCAGTATACACTGAACCACAGTTGTAGTCTTTTATCCCTTGCCCCCTCCCATTCTTGCCCGCAAGTCCCCACAGTCTATTGTATCATTCTTATGCCTGTGTGTCCTCATAGCTAAGCTCCCACATATCAGTGAGAACATACGATGTTTGGTTTTCCATTCCTGAGTTACTTCACTTAGAATAATAGTCTCCTGTCTCATACAGGTCACTGTAAATGTTGTTAATTCTTTCCTTTTTATGACTGTGTAGTATTCCATTGTGCATATATATACCACAGTTTCTTTATCCACTCATTGATTGATGGGCATTTGGGTTGGTTCTACGATTTTGGGATTGTAAATCATGTTGCTATAAACATGCGTGTACAAGTATCTCTTTTAGATAATGACTTCTTTTCCTCTGGGTAGATACCCAGTAGTGGGATTGCTGGATCAAATGGTAGTTCTATTTTTAGTTCTTTAAGGAGTCTCCACACTGTTTCCCATAGTGGCTGTACTAGTTTACATTCCCACCAGCAGTGCAGAAGTGCTCCCTGATTGCTGCATCCACGCCAACATCTACTGTTTTTTGTTTGTTTGATTATGGCCATTCTTGCAGGAGTAAGGTAGCATCGCATTGTGGTTTTGATTTGCATTTCCCTGATCATGAGAGATGTTGAGCGTTTTTTCATGTTTGTGGGTCATTTGTATGAGAATTGTCTATTCATGTCCTTAGCCTACTTTTTTGATGGTATTGCTGGTTTTTTTCTTACTGATTTCAGTTTGTTGTTGATTCTGGATATTAGTCGTTTGTCAGATGTATAGATTGTGAAGATTTTCTCCCACTCTGTGGTGGGTTGTCTGTTTACTGTGCTGACTGTTCCTTTACTAAACTAAAGAGCTCTTTAGTTTAATTAGGTCCCAGTTGTTTATCTCTGTTTTTATTTTTATACAGTTGGCAGCACAGTAGGCTGTTTATACCAGTATCACCACAAACTCGTGAATAATGCATTGCACTTTGCTGTTAGAACAGCTACAGTGTCACTAGGCAATAAGAAATTTTTAGTTTCATTATAATCTTATGAGACTACCATCATATATGAGGTCCGTCATTGACTGCAATGTTATGTGGTGCATGACTACTATGATCTAAAATTAACAATACTTAAATACTATGATATAAAGTCAATATATTTTATGTTATATGGTAAGGGAATAAGAGGAAAAAAGAGATACACAAACACAAATGGATTCACAGCAACATGTGGAGGAAACGCATGACAATTACAGGCCTCACTCTGTAACTTGTCACGTAGTCATAGCTGGTATTTATAACTACTTTCTTCCTCTGCCCACTCTATATTCCCTTTGTGTTTGGCAAGCACTTCAGCTGGCTGTGGTTCTTTACCTGGTGGAGTGACCCAAATCCTCATTCCTGAAGGGTCTGGCCATTTGCAGTCCTGCCTGGATTGGGATTTCCATCGACCTAATCACAGGGCATGATAATACTAAGATATGCCCTAAGGGGTCTCCTGTATTCCAGCCACACTCTTCCTTTCCTCAGTTGTGGAGCAGTAGTCCAATTTCCCCTTGGTAGTCAGGAGCAGTCACCCCTGGCAGCACTGTAACTCCTATAACTCCCTTTTTTGCCTGTTGATTCAGAGGCATGAGGAGCCCAAAGTGTCTGGGCAGCAGTCTTAACTTCCAGTTCAGTGGAATCATTGTGTGTCTCCTGGTGGAAGAATTCATCCCTCTGGAAATAAGATCTCTGGGCCAGCAGAGCATAAAATCATGGAAATAGAAGGCAAAACTTTTGCCAGTGAGTCACTAGGAGCGATATTTAGTAGTGCCACTCCAATTTCTACGTCTCGATTTATGGACCCATAAATCCTGGTGTAAGAGATGGGAAAAACCAAAGGTGTTTGCTACTCTCACACTCAACATAGAACACTTCTATGACCAGATGTGTGGTTTTTTCCCACCCAATGAAATTCTTCAACTCTCTGGATACCAGTTGGGTGTCCTATAATTCAATAAATTCTGACTCTGCCTACATGTAGTTAGAGTCAGATCCCACAGGTTAAGGGCTCAGTCCTACAGGCCTGTACCCCCTTTAGATGTCAATTACAAGGAGTAGGTTGTCACATATCACCTATACTTGTGACTAACGAGCTATAAGTTGGGTTTTCCACCACCCCTTTCTTGGGTTTGCTTAATTTGCTAGGAAGGCTCTTAGAAGTTAGGAAAACATATTTCCCAGTTTATTACATTAATAAAGAATTTGTAAAAGGATACAGATGAAAGCCAGATGAACAGATACATAGCCTGAGGTCTGGAAGGGTCCTGAGCTCCTGAAGGACCAGGGGCTTCTGTCTCTGTAGAATTGGGGTGCACACCCATACGGATGTGGTAGGCAACCCGGAAGCTCTCAGAACTCCATAGTTTAGGGGTTTTTATGGGGCTCTATCATGTAGGCGTGACAATTATTAACATCATTTCCAACCCCTCTTCCTTCTCTGGAGAACAGGGGGATGAGGCTGAAAGTTCCAAGTTTCTAACCATGGCTTGGTCTTCCTGGGAAGCAGCCCCCATCCAAAAGCCCCACCAAGAGTCACCTCATTTGAACCAGAGATGCTCCAGTTACTCCTATTGATCCATATTCCTGACGCACAGCTCCTAAATACCGCCTATACCTCAACCTGGAGGTATTAAGGAGCTCTGTGTCAGGAATGGGGATCGAAGATCGAATACAAAATATCCTCCTAGCATCCCTAGCTGCAAGGTTTTAGGAGATCTATGCGTACATTTCTTTTTCTTTTTCTTTGCTTTTCTTTCTCTTTGAGACAGGGTCTCGCTCTGTCATCCAGTCTAGAGTACAGTGGTGTGATCGTGGCTCATTGAAGCCTTGATCTCCTGGGCTCAAGCCATCCTCCCGCTTCAGCCTCCCAAGTAGCTGGGACTACAGGCACATGCCACCATGCCTAGCTAATTTTTTTATTCTTGTGTAGAGATGGGGTCTCACCATGTTGCCCAGGCCGACCTCAAACTCCTGAACTGAAGTGATCCTCCTCCCTTGGCCTCCAAAATTGCTGGAATTACAGGCATGAGCCACTGTGCCTGGCCTATATTTCTTCTTATTTCACATCTGGCTTTAGAAGAAACAGCACCATGTATTACATTTGATGCTGATTCGCCAAGCATCCCCATTTGCCTGCACTGAAGGGTTTCCCAGGACATGAGCATTTCCGTGCTAAAACTAGGACAGTTCCATGCAAACTAGAATGAAGGAGCTCTTTTAAAATTTGACTGGAGATAAATCAAAAGTGGCTCAGGATTTCAATTAACAACTGTGGCTTGGTATAGACCACTTTACTTCTCCCATTGGTCTCTAATAACCAAGTGTAGTTGCTGTTGTTCTTTTAAAAATACTTTTTATTTTATATTTAAAAAAAAGAGTTAATATGTGATACAAAGTTAAAATGTCTTAAAGGGATATGTTGATAAGAAAGTCTTTCTTCAGTCTTGGCCTCCGCCAGTTTTTTTTCTTTGGATGGAAACTGTAACCAGTGTCTCTGAATGTCTTTTCAAAGATATTTTATGCATGTTTAAGTATATAAATTTATTATTTAAAATATACACATGGTTGCATACTATACACAGTGTTCTTCTCCTTGCTTTTTTCTCTTAACAGTGTGTCTTTGAGGTTGTTCAACAATAGGTAATAAAGAGCTGCCATTTTTCTAAGTGGTTTAATAGTATTCATTTGCCAGATTTATTGTCATTTATACATTTGGAAAGCACCTACTAACAGACTTAGAGTTTGCCTCTAATTCAGTGTTGTTATTAACACAAACTATGCTGTAATGAATCTTTGAGCATCTGAGTCAAAGGGAATGTGCATTTAAATCTGTGAGATTTAATGTCAAATTGCCGCCCATACAGTCTGTGACAATTTACACTCCTACTGGCTGTATAGAAAAGCACCTGATTCCCCACAGCCTCAGTGGACATACACCGTCTTACTCATCCAAGGTCAAGACTCGGTCAAGCAAATCCTTGTTTTTGCTAGTAAATCGGATCTTCTCCCATTTTACTTCCTCACTGGTCTCTACCAAGGCAAAACGAATCCTCTAGCCAAAGCCATTTCCTGCCTTTAGGCTGCCTTTGCTGAGTCAGCTCATTAGCCTTAATTGTCTTCAAAATGATCCTCAGCTGTGTCATTCTTTCAAGACCTGCAGAGTTATGGGAAATGCTGTCAAAGCCAGGGGTGTGTCTGTAGGGATAGAGTGAGGTCTGCGCAACCAGTAGCCAGAGTTGACAAATGGAGAATAAATCAGCATTTTGGGGGCTCTGAAAATAGGTCAGTCCACTCACAGTGAGGAGTTGGAGAGCTTCATGCCAGGGACACACTAGAATTTAGACTTCGTGCTTTTTAATATCCATAGTGATAGTACTTGGGAGTGCACAGGATATCTTTTTTGTTGTTGTTAATTTAAGTTCTGGGGTACACGTGCAGAATGTGCAGTTTAGTTACATAGTTATACACGGGGAGTGCACAGGATATCTTTGTGGGGCAGTGAGATTGCCTGATCCAAATCTCCACCATCCATACCTCCCACCTCCAAATGCTTTGTTTACATGGAGAAGGAGATGTGACTCTCTCTCTCTCTCTCCCTGGGTCTCCTCCATCCACCAGTGGTGCTGGAGTCAGCTCATACAGCATGCGAGAGATGATAAGTTTTCAGGAATTTTCCAAGCTGTTTGTTAAATATAGCCATTATAAAAATTAGAGAAATTTACAATTAAATATATTTATTACAAAGGTCGTAAATACTCAAAACACATTTCTGCCTAATTATTTCCCTACATTTTATTTCTGCTTTAGAGGATTTTTACATCTCTTGTGTCTATATGGTGGAAATGCTATACAGTGTTGTGCTATGGTGTACCTCTTCTCAACTATGTGGTTGGTGACTTCACGCTGGTGGCTTGAAATTGACCATGGTAGGAGTACGTGCACCTCAGAATTGGCAAATACTATAAATCAGTGCTTGATTTATTGTTTTGTTGGCCATCTAGACTTAAGCAAGTAAAGGGGAAAATGTGAATTATTCAGATTAAACTTAAAAATCTGTCATGACCAGTGCTGAAGCTGAAAGAAAATTCAATTTAGTGAACATAATTTGTACAAGAGTGGGGTTATCACTGTAACTGGATCCTTGGGGTGTTGCTTTGCCAGCCAGAAACTTCTGCTGCCGGTGGCACCTTTGCCTGAGTTTTGCTCTGGCCTGATGGGTGCGTAACACCCGCTCAGCCTGGCAGGCTGTGCTCAGCTCATGCTATTGGCTTGGATCCTGCACCTGCCAAGGGTGAGCCAGGCAGGAGCAGTGAGGGGTGTGTGAGTGAGCATGGCGTCTGGACACTGCACACAGCCAGACATGCCACTGCAGTGGGGCAGGCAGCTCCAGATACTGGCACGGGCACCAGCTCCCTGCAAGGCTGCAGCTAGACTAGGCATACTTTAAGCAACTTCCATAGCTGACACCAGGGAATGTAGTGGCACCTGGAAGCTTGGAGATAACAGGAACCACAGAGTCCTGAAAAGGGTGTCACAGTCCTGGCTCAGGGATCTCCTAGGTCTGGGCTCCCTGAAGGGCTGCAGCTCTTCTCTCCTTTTCTCTTCTCTCCTTCTTGTCACCTACAAAGTGGTGAGCAAATGGCATGTTTCAGCCCTGTCTGTGTTACAGCTCTTTTAGCTCTGCCATTAGATGGGTCCTGAGTTCTCGTCCTGTGTGCAGGAAGAATGAGGTATGTGGAAAAGTGGAGGGTGAGCAAGATGAAGAGGAGATTTATTGAATAATAGAACAGCTCAGAGGAGACCCACAGTGGGTAGCTCCTCTCCCTATCCAGGATGTCCCAGTGATTGTTCAGCTCTCAGCAGAGAGGGTAGCTCCTCTCTGCAGGTGGTTTTCCATCATCTCTCTATCCTCTCCTTGAGTCTGGCTGAGTCTGAGGTTTTTATGGACCTCAGAGGGGAGGAAGTGCCTGCTGATTGCTTCATGGGTGGCCATGGGCAGGCCCTGGGAAAAGCACTACAAGTTCCCTTCTTGTTTGTGGGCCTGGCAGCCCAGCCCCCAGACTTCAGGCCCTCCTTGGCTTGAAAGTGGGTCTTCACCAGGGACCCACCACCTTCTGCCCAGGAGCCTGTCTGCCTCCTGCCACTGTTCATGGCATCCAGGCTGTTCATGCCAAGGGGCACCTATAGGCCAGAGCCCAGCTGTCCTCAGCTCCCCCTCAGCCTCCCTCCCATGCTTATTGGTGCCTAAAGTCCAGAGGGGGCTTCAGCGGCAAGGGGGTGGTGTGTCAGTGTTGCCCTGAGCATGTGCACACCCAGCTGGGCTGCTATAGCACCTGGGCTTGGTCCCTACTTTGCTTTGAGATAGGAGTGGATGCTGACAGTGGAGAGAAGCCAGGCAGTGGGAGCAGGAACTTTTGAGCCTGTAGGGGGCAGGAGGACCTTCCTAGGTCCCCAAGAGTGCAGAGATGCCTGGGTCTGCAGTCATGGCAGGGTGGCTGCAGCTGCACCTGGGGAGCTCCTGCCTTGCCAACTTGGAAGGGGTGAGGCTCCCGCTTTTCCCTGGCTCCTGCCAGCTCATGGAGCATGCAGCCCTGGCTATACCTCCTTGCAGCCTGGGTTGGGGGTTCCAGGTCCTCGCTGGGCCTGGACCAGCATCCAGGTCAGAGGTGATGCGGCTGTGAGTTCTTCCTGTGGCCCTGGTGCTCAGGGGTGGCCTGGGGCTCCCCTTTGCCTGGCTTGTGGCCCTGCCTGCCCCAGAGGGGCACCTCTGGGAGTGGATCTCAGGCCCCGGACCTGGTCATTGGGAGCATCAGGCTCAGCGGTCACCTCAATGAGGGGCGGATCCTGGGGACATGGCCTCAGGTGGACCCATGCAGAACCTCTTCCTGAGGTGCAGGGACTTGGCACTGTCCGTGGGGTGGGTGTGGTGGCCATGTCACTGACCAGGTCCTCAAAGCGGGCACCTCTCCCACTTTCCACCCTGGGCCCCTGAAGTGTGGCCTCAGCTCCACATTTCAGGTTTGGTTCCATGCTCCATGTGCAAGCATGGCACTGCCCTGGGCCCAACTCTGCCTCGGGGCTCCTCTCTGCCAGCTCCTCTGTGCCTGATTGACTGCTCTCCCACTGGTGGGTGGCTCAGCCTGGCCCCATGGCAGCAGCTCCCAGGGGCAGGTTCCCAGGGTGGTGGGTTCACGGAGACTCCCCGGGACGGGCTCTGGGGACTGCCCACCTTGCCATCTGCACCTGAGGACCCATGGCCTGCTCCTGTACCCCACTGCAGCCGGCATCATGGCAATGGCTGCTTCAGACAGACTGCCACTGCCATCATCAGTACCTCTCATCAGATGTAAAGAGTTAACCGTGAGATGCAACTCCATTTGTCAAATCATGGTTAAATTGCAGCCATTGTTTAGTAAAAGATACAAGTCTACAGCAAAAATCAATGAAAGCATTCTGGGAGAATCAATTGATTCTATGGGATCTCCAGTAAAGATTATCATGTATTTTATTATTATTTATAAATTGTGTCACACATCCCTTATATCAGTAAATGTATAATCTACAAAGAGATATGCTTACCTTCACTTTTTTTTCCTTTGAGAGCTGGTTGTTAATTTAAAAAAATTTTTTTTTTTTTTTATAGAGACGGGGTCTTCCTATGTTTCCCAGGCTGTTCTCGAACTCCTGGGCTCAAGGGATCTGCCTACCTCAGCCTCCCAAAGTACTGGGATTCCTGGCATAAGTCACCATACCCAGCCTGGTTGTTAAGTGTTGATGAGCACACTACTGTCTCCAGTTTCAGAATTCTGTGACTATGTATTGATTTAATGCTATTTTCTCAAAATAAATGATGCCATTTTCATTAGTCCACTCCGTATGCAGTGAGGTTGAGAGGTGGCGAAGAGGATGAGTTTACCTAACCACTGTGTGGCACTTTGATTATGACTAGCGCTGAGGAGCTGGCTAGCTTGGGACCAGGCCTTTTCTTCTGAAACTTCCTTCTGTTCAATGGCTAGAAGTTTTTAGCACTTTTCTAATTCAGGAGTTGGAAGCCCTTCTAAATTAACAAGCCAAGTTCTCATTTATTCACTAAGGTAGCACGTACCAGGCGTCCATTTTAACTTGTAAAAGTTATCCAGGTTATGGCCAAAGTCACCATATAGAATTATTTTATTAAGATAAAGGCCATTGAAACATAAAACCAAATTATGTGATTTTTTTTTTTTTTTTTTAAACAGAGTTTTGCTCTATCAGCCATGCTGGAGTGCAGTGGCATGATCCTGGCTCACTGCAACCTCCACCTCCCAGGCTCAAGAGATCCTCCCACCTCAGCCTCCCGAGTAGCTGGTATTCCAGGTGTGCACTACCACATCTGGTTAATTTTTGTATTTTTCTGTAGAGACAGGATTTCACTATTTTCTTCAGGCTGGTCTCAAACTCCTGAGCTCAAGTGATCCACCCACTTCAGCCTGCCAAAATTCTGGGATTACAGGCACTAGCCACTGCACCTGGCTATGTGACTTTTTTTAACTTCTGACATGGACTTGATATTTTTATTTTACTCCTCCCCTGCAGGGAGATTCACACCTTGCATTTTGTGATTCCAGCAGTAGAGCACTTTCCTTGTAACAATGCCCCAAGCCACTGCTCCAGGGACCCAGAAAATCTGTGTTGGTACCCAAAGGCCAGGGTGTCCTAGAGATATATGTCAGGGGTCAGGAATGTGGGTTTGTGATGCTTTTTTGACTTGGTGTGTCACCTAGAATTCTTCTAGGCAAACAACAGATACTACCTCTGCTTATATAAATAGTAAGGAGATTTATTGAATGGAGAATAACTAGATCAAGGAAACCCTAGGAAGGTATCTTAGCTTAGGCTGTTGTAACGAAATATCATAGACTGGGTGGCTTAAACAACAGATATTTATTTCTTAAAGTTATGGAGGCTGGGAAGTCCAAGATCCAGGTGCTGTCAAATATGGTCCTTGGCAAAGGCTCTCTTCCTGGTCTGTAGATAGCTGCCTTGTCACTGTGTGCTCATACGACCTTTCCTTGGTGTGTGCTTGTAGAGAGGAGAGAAGAGGGGAGGAGAGAGGAAGATAGAGACTCTCCATCTTCCTCTTCTCATAAGGCACTAATCCCATCCTGAGGGCCTGTATTATTAGTCTGTTTTCATGCTGCTGATAAAGACATACCTGAGACTGGGTAATTTATAAAGAAAAAGTGGTTTAATGGATTCACAGGTCCACGTGGTTGGGAAGGCCTGACAATCAAGGCAGAAGGCGAAAGACATGTCTTACATGGTGGCAGGCAAGACAGAATGAGAACCAAGTGAAAGGGGTTTCTTCTTATAAAACCATCAGATCTCGTGAGATTTATTCACTACCATGAGAACAGTATGGGGGAACCACCCTCCTGATTCAATTATCTCCCACTGGGTCCCTCCCACAACGTGGAAATTATGGGAGCTGCAATTTAAGATGAGATTTGGGTGGAGACACAGCGAAACCATATCAGGGCCCCACCTTCACGCCCTAATCTATTACCTTTCAAATGCCCCACCTCCAAATACTATCATATGAGGGATTAGGGCTCCAACATATGAATTTGGGGGGAACACAAACATTCAGTCCATAACAGAAGGCCATAGAACCAGGTTTGGAAATCAGGCATGAACAAGAAACTAGGCATCAGCTAGGACTACAACCCAAATCACATTTAAAAAAAAAAAAAAACAGCCTGGCGAGGCCCCTACAATTGCTCTTGCCATTGCTGGACACTAGACACCTCTGTTTGTACCACCTCTGCTGCTGGCCCAGGGCGTGGGATGTCCCCACCCCTAGACATTCAAAACTGCTGCCATGGCTGCTGTCGTGATACTGTAGGGATGCTCTGCCTCTTTTCTTTGTGTGTAAAGGCCTGAAGGACTTCCCTAAGGCCTCATTGTCCAGGATGCATGAGTCTCAACCCTTTGCCTGGGCATAGCTGCAAGGGAGGCTGGGGAAAAGACTATTTGGCTTTTTTCAGGATCTCTAGTGGGAAGAGATCTGTGTTCTACTTAGGAGCACAGGGAAATGTGCTCCAATGGGATTCAATTGCTGAGTAGCCACAAAAGAAATAATGTCCATGACATTTGGTCACATGTACTGCAGATTTATATGCTCTCATGTGCCACAGCTCCCTGCCACATGGGAACTTTCTGGTTGTCTTTAGCTCCATGGGACCACTACTCACTGGGCCTTCATCCTGTTCTCTATTCAAGATGCTCTCGAACCCCCTTCTCTTCTGTGGGGGTGAGTCTGGAAAAGATGCCGGTACGACCTTGTTCCTGTTGTATGCCCCCAGCCCAGGGCTCCCCCAAGGCATGCTGGATCATGGTGTTTCTCCTGCCATGTGGCTCAGATCTCTCCTTACTCAGCAAGCAAAAGGGTGTAAGAAACAGGGCTGGGTCCTTACATCTTTGCGCTTCCTGTGGCGTCTCCACCACTGCAGCATAAGTCCAGTGCTAAGACCTTATGTGTCATAAGGAGGCAAGATCTCTTCTTTGTGTTTCATGCAGAAAAGTGCCTCGTAATGACTTTTGGTTAGAAAGTGTCAAAATAAAATGTCATATTTGTTTGGTGCTATAGAGTTTTCAAACATTTCTGCAATAATTAGCTCATTTTACTGTCGTAGCCATCCTCTAGTTATTATTTCCATCGTGGAGATCAGGCTGGTGAGACCTAAAGGGCCTGAGGTTGCACAATTGCCAACAGGCAGGGCTGAACTTGGCCCCAGTTTTTCTTATATCTCACTTGATGCTCCACAGATGGTAACACAGTGTTGTGAGGCTTCTAATGGCAATATCATGTGCAGCTATAGAGAGGCCAGTCACTCAAGACCCAGTGTCCTTGCTTGACAGTGGTACCTTCCATGGAGTCTGCAGGGCTCTGAAGGCCCGTCTGTGCTAGTTGGCACCCTGTCCAGAGCTCTGTCCTGGCCCCTGAGACAGCACGTATGAGCCAAATTCCCCCTTCAGGTGGAGGGAAGCTCTCAGCCAGAGCAGTGTCCTGGGTCTCCCCAGCCCCCTCCTTGCCTGCAGGGCTCACTCACTCAGCTCAGGAGGCTCTTCCTCTCCTGCTGGTTAATGGAATCTCTCAGAGGCAGGCCAGAGCGGCTGGTGAAGTGGCCACAATCCTCTAAGAGGAGCCCAATGGGTGGAATTCACGACAACCCCAAGCCCTGAGGTTTAGAAGACAAATGACTTCTGTTTCAGACAAACGGGAGTGTCAAGTTATTCCAGTCTGATGAGATTACAGCTCAGGGGATCATGAGGAATCAATTCCTCTAGCAGAGGGAAAAAAAAACAAAAAACAAAAAAAAAAACAGCTGGCCCGGGAGCTCTCAGGGCCTCCTGCTGAAGGTAATGTGGGGGTCACAGGCTGAAAGGGTTCAGGTGAGGATGGGATTAGAGCAAGAGGGAGCTGGCATATAAAACAAGCCTAGAAAATAGGAAGCCACCAGCCCAGGGAACGTCAGGAAGGTTTGCAAGCAGAAGCATGACTTTGACTATCCAGCGATGCCAGCTTCTGGGTCTCTCACCTCTGTAGAGACACAACAGAGGAGAGATAAGAGTCTTAAAGAAATGTAAATGAGGTGGGGCTGTCAAAGGAAAGAACGTGGAAAGAGAGGAACACAAGGAGATGGGGGAAAGCGAGACACTTGCCTCAGGCCCAGAATGTAATGGGGCACCCACAATCTTGGAAATCAAGATAAATAACATTTTAAAGCACTATTTATAAAACCCAAAATTAATGCAAAATAATCTAGGATGAGCAAAATGCCCAACATTTTAAAGAAAGACAGCATCAGTAACAGTGATGAATTGAACCATATTGGAACCTGAGGCAACAAGAAAAATCAATAATATTGATCCTGTCTTTCTTCAAAATGTTGGCATTTTGTTATCATGATTGTTTTGCATTCGTTTTGAGTTTTAAAAAATATTGAATTAGAGTATCAATCATCTTGATGGCTGAGTTTTTTGGTGCCATCTTAAATTTTGTGTCTAAGGCAAAAACCTTGCCTCAGCCTAGTCCCATCCCTGATGCATAATAGTCCTTTATACCCTGTGGCTCATCCTGGCTACAGTGCAGAATGGAGCTGCAAAACACTTTTCCAGAACCCCACAGGAAGACCCCTCGGCAGGTCTTTGATTTAGTGTTTGTCCTTATTTCGGGTTGTTTTTCCATTTGTTAGACCAGCCGACACAGAGTCCCCTGAGTGCAGTGTGACACTGGCACAGATCTGTGAAGGAGCTGCTGGCATTGGCGTTTGATCTGTGACAAAGAGATACCATCCCGATCAATGGGATGCTAATTGTTCTGAGCAGGAATTGCACCTGTCGGCACTCTTGATCCTAAATTTCATTAGCAGTACTTAATTCTACCCAGTCCCCTTCGTTTTCTTAGCAAATGAGTTTCTTTTCCATAAAGCAAACTGTCTTAGTTTATTTATGCCACTATAACAGAATACCCAAGACTGGGTAATTTAAAATGAGCAGAAATTTATTAGCTCATCATTCTGAAGGCTGGGAAGCCCAAGATCAAAGGGCCAGCATCTGCCAAGGACCTTCTTGCTGCATCATCCCATGGAGGAAGGCAGATGGCAGAAAGGCTAAGAGGGCAAGAGAGAGAGATGAAAGGGGACTGAAGTCTTTTTCTTTTTTTTTTTTTGAGATGGAGTTTCGCTCTTGTCACCTAGGCTGGAGTGCAGTGACGTGATCTCAGCTCACTGCAATCTCCACCTCCTGGATTCAAGCAATTCTCCTGTCTCAGCCTCCTGAGTAGCTGGCATTACAGGTACCCACCACCATGTCCAGCTAATTTTTTATATTTTTAGTAGAGACAAGGTTTTGCCATGCTGGCCAGGCTGGTCTTGAACTCCTGACCTCAGGTGATCCACCCACCTCGGCCTCCTAAAGTGCTGGGATTACAGGCATGAGCCACTGTGCCCGGCCTGGATGCACCTTTTTATAATGAATGCACTCCCACAAAAATAGCATTAATTCCTTCATGAGGGTGGAGCCTTCATGGCCTAATCACCCCACACTGTTGCACTGGGGATTAGGCATTACATACTTCTTGGAGGACTCAGTCAAACCATAGCACAAACTTACAAGATCTTGGTAACTGTCTCCGATCCTTATTTTGTTTTGTTTTGTTTTGTTGTTATCATCAGTAAGAAGAAAAGTGGCCCCAGCCTTGGAGTAAAATGTGAACTGCATTCTGATACAATAACTTTGGACAGCTTGAGCACATTCTGGAATTGCAGAAATGAGCTCATCTGAGAAACAAAGCAGTTCTTCTCTATTTGTTGATCAAGAGAGGAAAGTGAAAGTGCCACCGACGCCCATGGCGATCACCAAGCACCCTCTGGGCTCAGAAGGTGCCTTTGAGGACAGACACCTTTGGGAGGCCCCAGACAGGTGCTCACCATTCACTTCTTGGGAGTTCTCCTGACAGAGCAAATCACTTGTTAGTTTTTTAGATAAAATGTGGGATTCCCAGGTTGTAATTTTCCATTCCCATTTTGGAAAGTCTCTTATCCTTGCAGTGAAGCTCTGTGCTCCAAGATTGGCAAATAGTCTCCTTTGTTCTTATGCTGGTCCTAGGCCATAGCAGCTTTCTGTTTGTTCCTCATCTCACCCCAGGGACTTGCTGTTCTCTTTTCACTTGGTTGGAAACTGGCTAGGAACTAGAAGTGGAGCACAGTATGACATTTTACCATTGACTTGAGGATGGGTGAGCCACTTAGCTTTTTACTTCAGTTTTTTCAATGGCTCAATATTAACATCCGACTTCCCACTACCTTTTGTTTCTATTAAGAAGAATGCCTTGGCCGGGTGTGGTGGCTCACGCCTGTAATCCCAGCACTTTGGGAGGCTGAGGAGGGCAGATCATGAGGTCGGGAGATGGAGACCATCCTGGCTAACACAATGAAACCCCATCTCCACTAAAAATACAAAAAATTAGCTGGGCATGGTGGCAGGTGCCTGTAGTCCCAGCTACTCGGGAGGCGGAGGCAGGAGAATGGTATGAACCTGGCAGGCGGAGCTTGCAGTGAGCTGAGATCGCCCCACTGCACTCCAGCCTAGGTGACAGAGCAAGACTCCGTCTCAAAAAAAAAAAAAAAAAAAAAGAATGCCTTTAGTGTGAGAAGATATGTTGATTAAACATAAAACTGTATGGATGCATGACTGCTGATATTCTACAAATAATTCTGGGAATCCTACTATGTGCTAGGCATCATTCTAGGCACAGAGGGCATAAGGATTACTACAACATGGTTAGGGTACAGTTGGGGACACAGACAAGTCAGAGGCTTTGATGAAAGTATTCATTTAGTACAGCACCTGGTACAAATAGCGGTCATTGTTTCTACCCTCTTTCCATCTCCCTGCCTCCCCCTCCTCCGCAGCATCACCATGCACTATCCTGGGCCTTGGGGATACAAAGATGAAGAAGCTGTAATTCCTTTCCTCAATTTGCTAAAAATCTAGAGGGCAAGTAGACATGTTAACTTATAATTTGTGTGGATGAGATAAAAACTATCACAGCCATCTGTCTCAGTTATTCCTCACAACAACCTGTGAGGTGTGGGGTGCTGTTCACATTTTGCAAATTAGGAAACAAAGGCTCAGAACACTCACAAGACATCGTTCAGATATGCAACCTGTAAAGCAAAGTCAAGATTTAAAGGTATCCTGATGCCGAAGTCTGGGCTGTTCTGTCTTATAAAGATGTTGAGCAGCATTTGTCAAATGAATATTCTTTCATGGGATGCATTCTAAATGCCCAGAACAGGTAGAGGAAGGGGCACAAGAGATGCTTAAAAGATTTTAAAAGAATTTCTACATTCCTGTAATCCATACATATAGAGGAAAAGAGAAAGAGAAAACAGCATCCAAAAGCTATCTTCTGTGAATCAGTTAAGCCGAGAAAGACACAAACTCAATCAAGATTCAAACTTTTGCAAAACATTACGTTACCAGATGATGATTGATGGCTGAAAACTGTTTTCTTCTGTTGGGAGGGTTTGGCTGTACTGTCCTGAGTTACTGTGTATTCTATCTGTTGCCCAGGTTGGAGTGCAGTGGCTTGATCATAGCTCACTGCAGTGTTGAACTCCTGGATTCAAGCCATCTTCCTGCTTCAGCCTCACTAATAGCTGGGACTACAGGCATGTGCCACCA
>NW_012106686.1:759355-785571 GCF_000951045.1 Mandrillus leucophaeus | reverse complement strand
GGGAGGGAGGGGAGGGAGGGAGAAAGGAAGGAAGGAAGGAAGGAAAAAAAGGGAAACAAAGAAACAGGAGATATACCTAACATAAATGACGAGTTAATGGGTGCAGCACACCAACATGGCACACATATACAAAGAAATAAATAGCAAGAAAAAGATCATAAAAGTAATACATGTTCATTGAAAAAAAAGACAAACAGGAAAGTGTGAAAGTAAATGAGCATCATTCGTTACTCCATCATGATATGCACACCCACATACACCCACACACATTATATTACAAAAATGAGATCATACTGGTAATAAATACCTCTTGGGTGCCTGCACAATTGTCTTATTTTGGGAACATCTCAATAATCAAAGTTGGATGGGTCTTCAAGAATCAAGTTTATGTTGTTTGATGAGCCAAGAGTAATTGGTTTTGGTAGACATTTGATCCAGTCTAGACGAATCTAGATCCATTTTCCCCCAAAAATTGGGAATTTTTTTTCTGCTATGGTTACTGAAGCTATTCTGATTTCTTCCCTTTCCTCATTCTTAGTTATTTCATTTGTTCTTCAATGCTAATTCCAAGAAATAGCATAATATCTTCCTAGTAAATCCATCTACCTTGCCTTGACTTTTCCCTCTTCCTTCTTTTTTCTTTCTGTTTATGCTAGCTAGAATCAATTCTTCTTGCTTACAACCTGAAGAAGCTTAATACATACAATATCATATTTATTGCTTCATAGCCTTCTCCCACTTAATAATACGTTCCCATGTCCATAGATACAGAGACCCAGGTTCATGTCTAATGGTTGTGTAGCATTCCACTGTATGGATGTACCATATTTATAAAACTGGAAGAAAATAATTTTCAGCTCTTAATTCTGAAACCATTGTCTAGAAATTAAAAGCTCCTTTTTTTTTGAAATTTATGGACAACCTTGCAGCAAATATTATTGTATATGCATCTCTTTGTACTTGTTTTATTATTCCTTATGACAAATTCTAGAAGTGAAATTAATAGATCAAGGAGTTTGTATATTTGAAAATTGTATGTCTATTACCAGATTATCTTCCAGAAAAATTGCACCAATTTATACTACCAATAATAGAGTGTGAGCAACCAACCTAGATATTATGGATCTTTCTGTTTATTGGCAATATGATGGAAGAGAACTAAAAAAATGGCAATATATTTTTTGTTTTGTCTATAATATACTTCTGAAGAAGTTTCAAGAAGAACATACAGCTATGATGAAGGCAAAACTCACCCTGAATCCACTACCCATTTGAGCCACCTTCCCCTCACATATTTTTCTATGCATATATAGATAGAACATGTAATTTTAGGTAAATAAGAGTTTTTAAAGAAACAAAATACATTAGACACAGTAGAAACACCCAGCGTAGATAATCATTCCCAACCCCTCCCTCCTGTTAGAGGTAGCCACTATCTTCAATGTGATGTTTATTATTTTAATGCGTGTTTCTATACCATTATAATAGATGCGTAACCATGAATAACGTATACTTTTTTACCTATTTTAAAATTATATGCTGTATCATATGGTAACTTGCTTTTTTTAAACTCAATATTACATTTTTAAGATCTATCAGTGTTGATAGATGAAGCTCTAGTTTATTCATTTTAACTGCCGTAGATTATTTTGTTGTTTTGACTTACTCCATGTTTTAAAATATACATTTTCTATTATCTATTGATAACTAGGAATTCTTTATATATTCTGGTTATTTGTGATTTAAGTATCTTCTTTCAGTGTACAGCTTATCAAATCACTGCACTTTGTCATTAATTTAATGCCTTTTAATCTTAATTGTTTATTTTGTGTGTCTTGTTTATCTCTAAATTCTAAAGACACAATATGATATTTTCTTCTGAAAGTTTTGAAGTTTTGTTTTTCACAGTTAGATTTTTAACTCAGCTGAAGTTGATTTTTGTGAACAGGATAAGGCGTAATTTGGACAACTAACTGTCCCAACTCCTGTTGGTTAGTGAGTCTTCTCCTTGTGGATTGGTATAGCCATGACTCTCATATATCAAGGTCTGTGTCTGCATTTAACCTATTTTGCTCTATCGGTCTATGTTTCTTTCTCTGTGTTAATGCCATGCTGTCTTAATTGCTATAATTTTCTAAGTCTCTTATTTGATAAGATAAATCTCCCTAACTCTGTTCTTCAAACAATCCTAACTCTCCTGGCTCTTTGTATTTTCTTAAAAATTTGAGAATCGATTTGTCAAATTTGGTTAAAAAACCTATTGTGATTTTGACTGAATTGTATTGGTTTGAACTGACATCTTTAAGATATTGAGTCTTCACATCAATGAACATGCTATATAACACTGTTTAATTAGGAGTTTCATGTTTGCTAACAATACATCATAGTCTTTCTCCCAGTAGGTTTTACACATATTTTGTTAGATTTCTCCTTGCCCCATCCCCTGAGAATCTTACCATTTTTAGGGCTGTTGTGTATGGAATCCTTTTTTGGTTGAATATTTTCTAATTTGTTATTTGTGTGTCTACCGAAAGGCTATTGATTTTTCTGTGTTGCTCTTGCATCCAACATCTTACTGAATTTTTAATTAAATAGAGTATATATAGATTATTTTTTATATTCTATGTGGATAATCCTAACATCTGCAAACAAAGATGGTTTTCTCTCCACTTTCAGTGCTTACTCCTCTTGTTTCTCTTAAGAACACTTTTTAAGAATGCTGCATTACATTAGAACCTACAGAAAATATTAAATGACAGAAATAATAATGGGATTATTGTGCTATTCCCGACTTTAATGGAAATGTTTCTAATATTTTACCACTAAGTATGATGTTTGCTGTAGGCTTTTTGTTGTGGTTTGAATTGTGCTCCCCCAAAAGATGTGTTGAAGTCCTAACTCTGGATACCTGTGAAGTGTCTTTATTTGGAAATACGGTCTTTGCAGATGTAACCAAGTTAAGATTAGGCCATACTGGGTTAGGGTGGGTTCTGATCCAATAACGGGTGTCCTTATAAGAGAGAGATTTGGACACAGGCACACACACAAAGGAAGAACACCACATAACTATGGAGGCAAAGCTTGGAGTGATGCATCTACAAGCCAAGGAACCCCAAGAAGTGCTGGCGACCACTAGAAGGGAGGAAGGGGTGAGGAAGACTCCTCCCCTAGAGATCAGAGAAAGCTGGTTCTTCTGACACCTTGATTCAAACTTCTAGCTTTCAGAATTGTGAGACAATAAATTTCTGTTGTTTTAAGCCACCCAGTTTGTGGTAATTTGGCACAGTTGCCCTAAGAAATGAATACACTTTTGCTATGTACTTGATATTAAGGATATTTTCTTTTATTCCTAATTTGTAAAGGGACTTTATTTTTTCATAAATGTGTGCTAAATGCTATGCTTTTTTTTATCATATTGTTTTTTAATTAATCAGTGTTAAGTATATTTTATTATATAACTTCATTTTCTGATATTGGAATATTGTTTTGTTACTAGGCTAAACTGATGAATTAAATTTGGTAGTCTTTTGTTATTTTATGTTGACATTTATAAACTTCATTTTCTTTATTTTTTTTTTGTGCCAATATTTATAAATGAGTATGGCCTTTAATTTCTCACAATATTTTGGATCAAAACAATATAATAGATTTTTGTCTTTTTCTAGTCTCTGATACAACTTGTGTAAGACAGACATTATTTGTCCTCAAGGTGGGTAAACTTGCCTGTAAAACCACATGGGCCTGGGGTCTTTTTTTTTCTTTCAGGAATTGAGGGTGATGGGGAAACTTTTGGTTACTAAAGCAATTTATTTAATAATTATTGATTTTTGTCAGGATTTACCTTTATTCTCTCTTCTATTTTGTCTAAGATGAAGTTTTGCTCTGTTGCTCAGGCTGGAGTGTAGCGGTATGGTCATAGCTCACTGCAGCTTCTAACTCCTGGGCTCAAGCAATTTTCTTGCCTTAGCCTTCGATGTAGGTGGGACTATAAATGTGTGCCACCACTCCTGGCTAAGATTTATGTTTATTTAAAAAATTATTTTGAGACAGGGTCTTGCTCTGTTGCCCAGGCTGGAGTGCAGTGGCTCCCATCACTGCTCACTGCTGCCTTGACCTCCCAGGCTCAAGCAATCCTCCCACCTCAGCCTCCCAAGTAACTGGGACTCCAGGCATGCACCACCATGCCTGGCTAATTTTTCATTATTTGTAGAGATGAAGTCTCCCTATGTTGCCCAGGCTGGTCTCAAACTCCTGGGTTCAAGGGATCATCCTGCCTTGGCTTCGTGAAGTGCTGGGATTACAGGTGTGAGTCACTGAGTCTGGCCTATCTTTATTCTTGAGTCAATTTTGTTATGCTTTTTTCTTTAGAAAATTATTTCATCCTACCCTTCAAATTTATTTGTATTAAAATTTATATAATATCTTATGATTTAAAAAATCTATACTCTAGCCTTAGTTTTGTGTGCTTTTTTCTCTATTTTTGTTATTTTTCCCTATTTTTATTATTTATTTTTTAAAAACAGAATTTAAAAAAAACCATTTTTGATAGAGATTTATCTTATTTTAAAGAACCAGTTTTTAGATTGTTTATCTTCTCAGTTGTTTCTTTGTTTTCTATTTTAATATTCTCTGTTATTTACTTTCTTCTCTCATTCTTTTACTTGCTCTTTGAGTTAATTTTTAATTTTCAATCTTTTTCTTATTTGTTTCAAACTTGAATGTACTTAAGGTTCTAAATTGCTCTCTAGGTACAACCTACACTGCACTCAGAAATTTTCTATTTTAATATTCTCTGTTCTTATTTACTTTCTTCTCTCATTCTTTTACTAGCCCTTTGAGTTAATTTTTAATTTTCAATCTTTTTCTTATTTGCTTTGATCTTGCTGAATGTACTTAGAGTTCTAAATTGTTCTCTAAGTACAACCTACACTGCACTCAGAAATTTTAATACACAATATTTTCATTGTAGTTTATATAAAAAGATTTTATGATTTCATTGTTATGTCTTCAACATATGCATGATTTAAGAGTGCATTTTAAGCTTTCAAACATAGGAGCTGTTGTTTGTTAAAACTATCTTGGGCCTTAAAAGAAGTTTCAGCATATTTAAAAGGATTGAGATCATACAGAACATGGTCTCCAATCCAGCATAAATTAAGCAAAACAAAAACAAAAACAAAAAACAAAACAACAACAACAGAAAAAAGGACTCAAAATCTCTTATGTTTGGAGATCAAGAATACTCTCAGAAATAACTCATGTAGCAAAGAAAATGACAATGAAAATTAAATACATCTTGAACTGGATCATAATGAAAATATGACACATCAAAACTTGTAGGATGCAGTTTAAGGACTTAAAGATAAATTATCACATGAAAATGCACATATTCTAAAATAAGGGTGAAAATCAATACACTACTTAATCACCCTTCTCAAGATGTTTGGAAGCAGCAGTGGCGGCAACAAATAAGAATCTTCATTAAGGTGCCTACAGGGTCGTCTTCAATGAGGGTTTGTGTTTATTTCTGCTCGTTTTGCTTTCATATCTAGAGTTTTATGGTTTTGCTCCTGCCTTCATCTGACCTCTCAGGCTCTTAGTCCAGATTCAAGTCTTAGGATGGTATATTGGGATTCCCACTCCATGGAAATATTGGGAATGATACAAACCAGTGGCCTAATTCCTGATCATGAGGTTCTAGTTTCATCTCAGACAGCAGTTTGGTAGCTTTGTTTCTTAGCCTCTTTTCATGAGTCTGGAACCCAAGTCCTCTTGTTACCCCTGATTCCAACGGTGAAGCAGAGGCCATTTTTTTTTTCTGTTATAGGCTGAATGTTTGTGCCCCTCCAAAATTCATACGTTGAAGCCCTAACTCCTAGTATGGCTATATTTGTATTTAAGATTAATTGAGATCATAATGGTGGGCCCCTTATAAAGAGAGACAGTAGAGAGCTTGTGTTCTCTCTTTCAACCCTGGCATGAGTGCAGAGAAAAGGCCATGTGATGACATGGTAAAGAAGGTGGCTGTGTGCAAGCCAGAAGAAGAGCCCTTACCAGACACTGACCCCTGCCAGACTTGATCTGGAACTTCCAGTTTTCACAGGTGTGGGGAGATACATGTGTAAGCCACTGATCTGGTATTTTGTTACAGCAGCCCAAGAAGATTGAGACACCTTCCTTTGGGAGATGGAGCCATTTGCCGCCCCTCCTGCTTTTGGGCTTCGTAGCCTGTATCTTCTGTCCTCAGCCCTGATCACTTTGCATTGCAACAGCTCCACAGAGACGTTTATCTTATTTTTTAATCTATGACTTCTAGTTTTTTTCTTCTTGCATAGTTTGTCTGTTGTCAGGTGAGCTAGGGGGTATATCATAGTGTGAGCATACGGTTTGAGATCCTTAGTGTTTTCCAGTAAGGAAGAATCACAAGGAGACAGAGATGCCATTAAACTTACCCTAGAAATCTGTAAGTGTCAAAGGCCTGACCAAATTGCCTTTTTTTTTCCTTGTAGGGGTAAGTGTTTAGAATCAACTGGTTACTGTTTCATAGACACTAATTCACCTGAGGCTTCTCTATTGACCTGTACTTTCCAGACTGTCCCTGGGGAGGGCTGTCAGCCATGTTTTCATGGGGGGATGAAACATCCCCTAGTCTACTGATCCCAGTGTCTCTCCAAACTTAGCTCACTCTGGCTCTTTGTGCTTTTCCACCCATGTGACCTACACCTCCAGGCTTCACCTGGCCAACCAAACATGGCTAAGTTGCATCTTTTCTATGCACAGAAATGAGATGTAAGTTGGGCAACAAACCCAGTGATATATGTGTTTGCAAACGTGTCAAAAGATGCTCCTAGACATGATATGGAACTCTTGGTTTTCTCTTGCTGCTCACTCCATGGTGGCTGTTTAGCTTGGAGAGGCAAACTGTTATTTGCAGGCTGTATAACATTGGTGATATGGAGCCTTTTCCTAACATTGCCTCTTTGTATTTCTCATTGCTATAGGATTATATAGTTGCATCTGTGGGTTTCAGCATGTGGCGTTAAAGTTTAACAAACCAAGAAGCAAATGGAACAAATGGCTGCAGATGCATTTCTCATGGCTTTAAGGGGTCTGTGTAGTAAGGTTGAAATATGATGGGCTTTGAGGTGGTTCAAATCTCATTCATCTACCCATTGGCTGTGTGACCTTGGGCAGTCTTTGGGCTTAACTTTTGTGAGCTCACTTATGCAAAGAGCATTGCAATGCATATTCACAAGGTTAGTGTGAGAGTTAAATACATGGAAAGCACCCAGCCTGTGCCTGGAGGTGCTCAGAATATATTCGTTTTCTTCCCTCCTTTCTCTGATTATTCCGCTAGTTGCCAGACTGTAGCAAAGTCGCCCCACCTCACTGCACCGTGTCTTTCTAGTTTTCCATGAAAAACATGCAAAATCAGTGGTTTGGTGACTCAGATGTTCTTTTAACTCTGTAATGCTGGGAGTCTGATGCAACAGCTGCTGTTCAGGCTACTTAGGCAGTTTTTCTGGTTTGTCCGTGCTCCCCGCCATGCCCACCCCTGCCATGATTAATTCCTTGGCTAAGGAGTCATGCAGCTGTTTATGACTAGATTGATTAGGGGAAAAGTAAAGATCATTTTTAAAAGGCTTAAAGGGACAATAGAGTGGCTTAGAACTTGCCAGAAGAGGGGTTGAAATTTGAAGTTGCTGAACACACCAATGGGAACAATCCCTTTTCCATCCGAGAAGGCCGACTGCGTGACTGCATTTCTGCTGTTACAGAATTCATTGCAAGGAAAAGGGTAAATAGTGGATTTGCTGGCTCAGGCAATTTTAAACCCTGAAAAAACTATAGAAAAGTTGAACTCTTTCCTTGACACCATCCCACCTCCTCTTTTTGTGTCGTTTCTTTCCTTCACTTCATTCTGTCCTATGTGGTATCCCAGAGACCTGACTTCCCCAGTTCTCACAAAATCTACCTTTTCTTCCCGCAGATCGAGTGCTGTCTTGGTGCCTGATTGTCAGACGGCTGACAGGGGAAAATAGATTTGAGAAATTAATTCAGAATCAGACTTCTGTCTATAAGGTTATATGTAAACTCTTCTAGGGGCCTTTGCACGCTAAAGGAATTGCTTCTTAATGTAATCATATATTTAATTGGGTTAGGTTATTCTACGCAAATTGTAAAAAGAGTTAATGGTACAATGTGACTGCCTTAAGAAGCTGGATAATTTCAGGCTGCATTCATATGAACACATACCAAGGAGGAGGTGTAAATCCCAGTCCGACTCCACGGGGATCCAGCTTCCTGAGGTCTTTACGTGTAGTTCTGGGCTTCTCTCTTTAAGAGGCACCTAGACATAATGGGATACATTTGGTTCGGGGAAGAGTGAAGAGCAGAGGGAGGGCTACCTTCCACTCTCATGTGGAATGCCTTTTAGGAAAGGGGCAGCCTTGTTCAATAGCATGGTGCCAAGAGGAAGAAATAGGAACAATGGGTGAAAAGTACAGGGACTTTTTTTGCCCAGTATGAAGATGGCGCTGTTTGAGTCAGAGCTGCCCAAAGATGCCATGGGCTGTCAGGGGGAAGCTCTCAAGGAGATTCCAGCCCAGATGAGTGACCACAGCTGTTCTCCTTTCCATCTCTTCCAGCCCAGATCACCAAGGCTATCCCTGAGTGAAATCCCAGGGATCATCCTGTGACTGGAGGTGATTCTTGGAGTGGGGAAAATTTCCTCCCAGAGATTTGCATCATATTCCCCAGGCAAGTGTAAGGCCGAGCCCTGAACAGAGCTGGTATTATTCAGATGAGAAGAAATAAGTGATTTCCAGGGGCCAAGGCTTTATTTCTCACATTGACATAACATTCCAGCTGTGGGAAATAGACATTTCATTGATTTACTGTGGCGGTAGCTCTCTGTAGGCTCCTGAATGCTTATGGCTATGAATCACTTTTACTTTGTCTCTATGGACAAATCCCCAGCAAGGTAAGGAGGCATCCTGCCAAATCCAGATATGCTGTTTAGGTGATGGAATAAATTTAAATTTTTTGAGGATCAAATTAATTTTTCTGACCTAGACAATCCCTCTCTTCCAAAGAAAACTATTCTGAAAGATTTATAGAAGCTATTCAAGGATATTTGGATCTTATGCAAGTTTGACTTAATCTTACCTGTTCTAGTAGAGCTTTAGGAATTACATTTTCTATAAACTAACAAGAAATGAGAGAAAGTAGTGCTTGATATGCACTTTTGACTCTCTCACAGCCCAGAAACTTAAAGACCAGCCGTTTTATGAGCTGTATTTTATAAACTCTGTATATCCAATTGTGTTCCTTTCTTCTTTGTTTTTTAAAATTAAAATTCTTTCCTTTAAGAATCAACATTGGTGTTTAATAAATCATTATTTACAACAATGCTATAGAAAGTTTTCTAAATTGCTAATGACTCAAATAAATGAGACAATACAGCAAGTATATAAAATCAAATATATAGATAAGTCACAACTTTAAAATTCCTACTTGACTTTTCGTCTGTCCCTGAGGACTGTAAATAATACTGCCATAACAAAATACCATAGGTTGCATGACTTAAACAACAGGGATTTTTTTCTCACAATTTTGTGGACTGGAAGTCTGAGATCAGGGTGTCAGCATGGTTGGGTTCAAGTGAAGGCCCTCTTCCTGGCTTGCAGGTAGCAATGATCTCATTGTGTCTTCACATGATAACTTCTCCTATTTGTGTGCATACAGAGGTACAGAGAGAGAGAAGAGAGAGGGCTTTGGGCAAAGGGGTGCACACACAAACTCTCCAGTGTCTCCTCTTATAAGGGTGCTAATCTCATCAGACCAGGGCCCTGCCCTCGTGGCATCATCTAACCCTAATTACCTTCCAAATGTCCCATCTCCAAATACCATCACCCTAGGGGTTAGGCCTTCAACATAGGAATTTTGGGAGGACACAAATATTCAGTCCATAGCACTTGGTATTCAGTAGTGCTTTTAAATGGAAATACATTTAGTAATCAAAACTGATTAAACATATTTTTAAAAGGACCTATGTACAAGACATTTTATTCAGCAGTGTTTTATATTTCTTCTTGTAGAGACCTTTCACCTTCTTGGTTAGCTGTATTCCTAGGCACTTCATTTTCTGTGTGGCTATTGTAAGTGGGATTGTGTTCTTGATTTCATTCTCAGCCTGGATATTGCTGGTGTGTAGAAATGCTGATCTTTTACATTGATTTTGTATCCTGAGATTTTATTAAAGTTGTTTATCAATTCTATGAGCCCTTTGGCAGTCTTTAGGATTCTCTAGGTATAGAATCATATCGTGAGCAAAGATAGTTTGACTTCTTTTCCTATTTGGATGCCTTTTATTTCTTTCTCTTGCCTGATTGCTCTGGCTGGGACTTCTAGTACTGTGTTGGATAGGAGTGGTGAGACTGGGCATCCTTGTCTTCTTCCAGTTCTCAAAGGGAATGGTTTGAGCTTTTGCCCATTCAGTATGATGTTGACTGTGGGTTTGTCAAAGATGGCTCTTATTATTTTGAGGTATGTTCCTTAAATGCCTTGTCTGTTGAGGTTTTTCCTTTGTCATGAAAGCATGTTGAATCTTACTGAAAGTTTTGTCTGCTAAAAGAAATCAGATATGACACAAATAAATGGAAAAAACATTCCTTGCTCATGGATTGAAAGAATCAATATCATAAGAATGGCCACATTGCCTAAAGCAATTTTCAGATTCAGTGCTACTCCTCTCAAACCATCAATGTTATTTCTCACAGAATTAGAAAAAACTATTCTAAAATTCATATGGAACCAAAAAAGAGCCTAAATAGCCAAAGCAATCCTAAGCTAAAAAAACAAAACAAAGCCAGGGGCATCACACTACCCTACTTCAAAGTATACTCTAAAGCCACAGGACCCAAAACAGCTTTGTACTGTTACAAAAACATATAGGCCAATGGAACAGAATAGAAAACTCAGGAATAAAGACATACCTATGACCCTCTAATCTTTGACAAGGCCAACAAAAACAAGCAATGGTCAGAGGACTCCCTTTTCAATAAATGGTGCTGGAATAACTGGCTAGCCATATGCAGAAGACTGAGGCTGGAACGCTGTCTTTCACCATCTACAAAAATTAACTCAGGCCAGGCTTGGTGACTCACACCTGTAATCCCAGCAATTTGGGAGGCTGAGATGGGAGGATTGCTTGAGCCCAGGAGTCTGAGACCAGCTAGGGCAACATAGCGAGGGCCCTTTTAAAAAACAACAACGAAAACAAAGACGAAGCCCTCAAAATGTAAGATCTCAAACTATAGAAATCCTGGAGGACAACCTAGGGAATATTCTTCTTGACATTGGCCTTGGCAAAGAATTTTTGGCTAAGTTCCCCAGTATAATTGCAACAAAAACAAAAATAGCAAATGGGACCTAATTAAAGTAAGGCGCTTCTGCAGAGCAAAAGAAACCATCAACAGAGTAAACAGACAACTTACAGAATGGAAGAAAATATTCACAAACTATGCATCCAACAAAGCCCTAGGATCCAGAATCTATAGGGAACATAAACAAATCAACAAGCCAACACTAAATAATCCCGTTAAAAAATGGGCAAAGGACATGACCAGTTACTTCTCAAAAGAAGACATACAAGTTGCCAACAAGTATGTAAAAAATGCTCATCATCACTAATCGTGAAAGAAATGCAAATCAAAACCACAGTGAGATACCACCCCATGCTGGTCAGAATGGCTATTATTAAACAGTCAAAAAATAACAGATGCTGGTGAGACTGTGGAGAAAAGGCCCTACTTCTATCCTGTTGGTGGGAATGTAAATTAGTTCAGCCACTGTGGAAACAGTCTGGAGATTTCTCAAAGAACTTAAAACAGAGCTACCATTTGACCTAGGAATCCCAGTACTGAGTATATACCCCAAAGAAAACAAATCATTCTACCAAAAAGACAAATGCACTTGTATGTTCATTGCTGCACTATTCACAACAGCAAAGACATGGAATCAACCCGGGTGCCCATCAATGGTAGATTGGATAAAGAAAATGTGGTGCATATACACTGTGGAATATAGTGAAGCCATAAAAAAGAATGAATCATGTCTTTTTCAGCAACATGGTTGAAGCTGGAGTCATGATCCTAAAGAAATTAATGCAGGAACAGAAAACCAAACACCACGTGTTCTCACTTATAAATGGGAGCTAAGTATTGAGCACACATAGACATAAACATGTGGGAACAGTTGATACTGTGTAGTACTGGAGGGTGAAGGCAGAGTGATAAGCGGTAAAAAAAACTACCTATCAGGTACTATGCTTACTATCAGGGTGACGGATCTATACTCCAGACCTCAGTATCACACAATGTTCTCATGTAAGAAGTCTACATATGACTTCTTGTATCAAAAATAAAAGTTGAGGCCAGGTGTGGTGGCTCATGCCTGTAATCCCAGCACTTTGGGAGGCCAAGGCAGGCAGATCACTTGAGGTCAGGAGTTTGAAACCAGCCTGGCCAATATAGTGAGACCCCGTCTCTACTAAAAATACAAAAAATTAGCTGCGTGTGTTGGCACGTGCCTGTAGACCCAGCTGTCAGGAGGCTGAGGCAGGAGAATTGCTTGAACTGGAAGGTGGAGGTTAAAGTGAGCCAAGATCACACCACTGCACTCCAGCCTGGGCTACAGAGCGAGACTCCATCTCAAAATAAAACGAATAAAACGAAAGTTGAAAACTTTTTAAAAAACACATTTTATTCAACCTGAGAATATGTTGGTATACAATGGATTTTGAATAATTGACCTAGGTCAAGGCTAGAGGTTGGACCCATGTTCTCACTCACACGTGGAAGCTAAAAAAAGGGGATCTCACAGAAGAAAAAGTAGAACAGAGGATACTAGAGACTGGGAAGGGTAGGGGAAGGAAGGATAGGAAGAGATTTGTTAAAGGATACAAACAGCTAGACAGGAGTAATTGGGTTCTGTGTTCTATAGCACCTTAGGATGACTGGAGTTAATAATAACATAGTAGGCCAGGCACAGTGGCTCACGCCTATAATCCCAGCACTTTGGGAGGCCAAGGTGGGTGGATCACCTGAGGTCAGGAGTTTGAGACCAGCCTGGCCAACATGGTGAAACCCCATCTTTACTAAAAATATAAAAATCAGCCAGGTGTGGTGACACATGCCTGTAATCCCAGCTTCTCAGGAGGCTGAGGCAGGAGAATTGCTTGAACCTGGGAGGCGGAGGTTGCAGTGAGCCTAGATCGTGCCCTGAACTCCAGCCTGGGCAACAGAGTGAGACTCCATCTCAAATAACAACAACAACAACAACAACAACAACAACAACATAGTATATATTTTCCAATAGCTACAAGAGAGGATACTAAAGATATACTAATTACCTGTACCTTATCACCATACATTGCATGTATTAATACATCACTGTACCCCATGGCTATGTGCAATTATTATTTATCAATTTAAAAAATAAAAGCAAAGGAAAAGGCTAGAGGTTAAGAGCCACTCTTATATTTGTCTTTCCCATTTCATCAGTGCAGGGAGCAGCACACAGTCGTTGGCTCCTACTCAGTACAGGTGCACTGAGAGTTCTGCACCAGGGGCACGAGTGTGAACAGACCATGGCTGCTGCCCTCAAAGTGCTCCCATCCTGGATTGGGAGCCCCTGGAGAGCAGGGACCGTGTCTGGTTTATCTCTGTGCTTTGCCAGATTACCCAGCACAGTGCTTCACATGGAGTTGCTGCTCCGTAGACATTTATTGAATGAATAAATCGAATATGTGGCAGTTCATACTGTTTGAGCAAGAGCTTTTTACCAAGCAGAGAAAAGGGCTTCTAATTTCCTGTGACTTCCTCTCTTGCTTCAGGTTACATTTTTTTGAGTCAGACAATCCAGAAAATGTGGAAATAAGTCTCAAAATCCAGGTGGAGGCGAACGGGTAGAATGAATAACGCCTGTCTTTTTTGTCTTCTTTTCTCTGTCTTATTCTGCAGAACTTTTAATCTGTCCGTCTAAGGCAAGGTCAGCTAGCATTTTCTGTAAAGGGCCCATTAGTAAGCACTCTAGGCTTTGGGGGTCACTGGGACTCTTCTTCTTTGAAACTACTCAACCTTGTTGTTGTAGAGATAAAGTAGCCATGGACACTACGTAACAGATAGACATGGCTATGTTCCAATAAAACTTTACTTGAACAAGCACTGGGCTGATTTTGGCTACAGCCCGCTGGCTCCTGTTGTAGGGTTTGGATCAATTAGCCAGCATTCATTGAAGTCAGGAGAGCTACATTTTAGCCTTTAGGTGGTGGGCCTGCTCTTCAGTAAGGGCCCTCTGGTTTTCTGAAGAAACTGAGATGTGTTTTGAATCACACCTGAAAGCACATGATCCAGAGCGCTGGAAAGCCATTCTGACATGCTTGACGTAGCTACAGTGCCCTGACACTTACAACTCACGTGATCTTGTTTGGCAGAGGCATCCATGGTAAACACTGTTTCAGTGAAGTGGTGTGGATGGGAGCTGGATTGCATTTGGTGGCAGAGTAAGTGGGAGAGGACACCACAGTGGGAGGCAGGGACAGACTTTGTGTCAGGGGTCCGCAAAGCCCCTATATTCAGAGATGTGTTAGAAGCACTCGTGGGACTCAGTGTAAAATTGAGATTTATTGCAATAATGTAATAAGGGTACACATCCAATTGTAAGGGAAAAAGAAAGTAGGCAGCTCTGAAGGAATCCACACTCAGATTCTAGAGGAAGCCCCTCCAGGCTTCCTTATTCTCTCTCCCTCCTATGAGGGATCTCCTAGAGCTCACTCTTAACCCATCAGTGAAAATGCAGCAACATGTGTGTGATGTTTCTGCCCAGGGAGTTCCCCTGGAGACTCCCGAGGTTTTTTGTTGGGGGCTGGTCACATAGACGCCTATTGCATGGCTCACACCAAAATTCCAGGCTCCTAGAAGGAAAGCAGGTGTTTAGCATAAACCACATTGTTTGCATGGGCAGGCACTATAAACCATCCTTATCATTTAAGGAACGTTTGAGCGTCGAGTTTCAAGACACCAACCTTGCAAGCAGACCTTTCCAAGGGTAGCAGTCTCAGGTCAGATATGTTAACTCTTTTCTTTTCTTTCTTTCTTTCTTTGTTTTTTGAGACAGAGTCTCACTCTGTCGCCAGGTTGGAGTGCAGTGGTGTGATGTCAGCTCACTGCAACCTCTGCCTCCTGGGTTCAAGTGATTCTCTTGCCTCAGTCTCCTGAGTAGCTGGTATTACAGGCATGTGCTAATTTTTGTATTTTTAGTAGAGATGGTGTGTCCCCATGTTCGCCAGGATGGTCTCAATCTCCTGACCTCATGATCTGCCCACCTCGGCCTCCCAAAGTGCTGGGATTACAGGTGTGAGCCACCGCGCCCCACCATGTTAACTCTTTTCTCCACCTACCTCTACTCAGAGACATTTGAATAGATAAGGGAAGAAGCCTGATAGGGTAGGAAGTAAAGTCAATGGTTATTTTGTGTCTGGTATGAATTTCAAGTCTTCATGTTATAATGCTGTACAGGCATACCTTGTTTTTTTCTGTGTGTGTGTGCTTTGCAGATATTGTTTTTTTTTTTTAATGCAAATTCAAGGTTTGTGGCAACCCTGCATTGAGCAAGTCTATTGGTCCCATTTTTACAAAAGCATGTTCTCACTTTGTGTCTCTGTGTCACATTCTGATAATTCTCACAACGTTTCAAACTTTTGCATTATTATTATATCAGTGACCAGTGATCTTTGATGTTACTATTGTAATTGTTTTGGGGTGCCATGAACCATACACACTTAAGATGGCAACTTAATCAATGTTGTGTGTGTGCTGACAGCTCCACTGACCAGCCGTTCCCCCATGTCTCTCTCCCTCTCCTTGGGCCTCCCCATTTCCTGAGATACAACAATATTGAAACTAGGCCAATCAGTCACCCTAAAATGACCACTAAGTGTTCAAGTGAAACGAAGAGTCACAGGTCTCTCACTTTAAATCAAAACCTAGAAATGATTAAGCTTAGAGAGAAAGGCATGTTGACAGCTGAAATAGGTTGAAAGCTAGGCCTCTTGTGCAAAACTGGTAGCCAAGTTGTCAGTGCAAAGGAAAAACTTTTGAAGGAAATTAAAAGTGCGATTCCAGTGAACACACAAATGATAAGAAAGCAAAACAGCATTATTGCTGTCGTGGAGAGTTTTAGTAGATAGAAGATCAAACCAGCCACAACATTCCCCTAAGCCAAAGCCTAACCCAGAGCAAAACTCTCTCTCTCTCCAATTCTATGAAGACTAATAGGGGTGGGGAAGTTGCAGAAGAAAAGTTTGAAGTTAGCAGAAGTTGGTTCATGAGGTTTAAGGAAAGAAGCCATTTCCATAACATCAAAGTGCCAGGTGAGACAGCAAATGCTGATATAAAAGCTGCAGCAAGTGATCCAGAAAATCTAAGATAACTGATGATGTGCCGCCATAAAAAAGAATGAAATCATGTCCTTTACAGCAACACGGTTGGAGCTGGAGGCCAAAATCCTAAGTGAATTAACCCAGGAACTGAAAACCAAATACCACACGCTCTCACTTATAAGTGGAAGCTAAATATTGAGCACCCATGGACATAAACATGGAAATAATAAACACTGCTGGCTACTAGAGGCAGGAGGGAGAGAAGAGGGCATGGGCTGAGAAAGTACCTGTTGGGTACTATGCTGACTCCTGGGTACAATACACCTATTCATGTAACAAACCTGCACATGTATGCCCTATATCTAAAATAAAAGTTGGAAAAAAAACCCAACAAAAATCCATAAATGAACAAATAAATTTGAGCATTGTTAAAAAAAAAAAAAAAAGGAAGAAGATAATTGATTGTGGTGGCGACACTAAACAACAGATTTTCAGTGCAGAGGAAACAGTCTTCTGTTGGAAGAAGATGCCATCTAGGACTTTCACAGGTAGAGAGAAGTCAATGCCTGGCTTCAAAGTTTCAAAAGACACATTGACTCTCTTGTTAGGGGCTAATGCAGCTGGTGACTTTAAGTGGGAGCCAATGCTCATTTACCATTTGGAGAAATCCTAGAGTTTTTTTTTTTTTTTTTTTTTGAGACTGAGTCTCGCTCTGTCACCCAGGCTGGAGTGCAGTGGGGTGATCTCTGTTCACTGCAAGCTCCGCCTCCTGGGTTCACACCATTCTTCTGCCTCAGACTCCCAAGTAGCTGGGACTACAGGCGCCCGCCACCATGTCTGGCTAACTTTTTTGTATTTTTTTTTTAGTAGAGATGGGGTTTCCCTGTGTTAGCCTGGATGGTCTCGTTCTCCTGACCTCGTGATCTGCCCACCTCGGCCTCCTAGAGTTCTTAAGGATCATGCTAAATCTACTCTGCCTGTGCTCTAAAACAAAACAACAAAGCCTGAGTGACAGCACATCTGTTTACAGCATGGCTTACTGAATATTTTAAACCCACTGTTGAGAACTAGCGCTCAGAAAAAAAATTCCTTTCAAAATATTACTGCTCACTGACAATGCACCTAGTCATCCAAGAGCTCCGGTGGAGATGTCCAAGGAGATGAATGTCGTCTTTGTGTCTGCTAACACAACATCCAATCCCAAGCCCGTGGATCAAGGAGTAATTTTGACTTTTGAGTCTTACTATTTAAGAAATACATTTCATAAGGCTATAGCTACTATAGATAGTGATTCCTCTGATGGATCTGGGCAAAGAAAATTGAAAACCTTCTGAAAAGGATTCACCATACTAGATGCCATTAAGAACATTCATGATTCATGGGAGGAGGACAAAGTATCAACACTGGCAGGAATTTGGAAGAAGTTGATTCCAATGCTCATGGATGACTTTGAGGGGTTCAAGACTTCAGTGGAGGAAGTAACTACAGATCCGTGGTAGAAATAACAGGAGAACTGGAATTAGAAGTGGAGCCCAAAGATGTGACTCAATTGCTGCAATCTCATGATCAAATGTGCACATATGAGAAGTTGCTTTTTATGAATAAGCAAAGAAAGTGGTTTCTACAGAGAAAATCTACTCCTGGTGAAGATGCCATGAATATATTAATGACAACAAAGGATTTAGAATATTACATGCAGTTATTTGATAAAGCAGTGGAGGGTTTGAGAGGATTAACTCCAATTTTGAAAGAAGTTTTACTGTCGGTAAAATCCTGTCAAACAACACTGAATGCTATAGATAAATCTTTTATGAAGAGTCCACTGAACTTCATTATTGTCTTATTTTAAGAAATTGCCACAGTCACCCCTACCTTCAGCAACCACCACCCTGATCAGTCAGCAGCCATCAACATCAAGGCAAGATCCTTCACCAGCAACAAGACTATGACCGCTGAAGGCTGGGATGATCGTTAGCATATTTTAGCAATAAAGTATTTTAAAATTAAAGTGTGTCTATTGTCATTTTTTAACCATAATGTTATTGCATGCTTAATAGACTACAGTATATTATAAACATAACTTTTATATGCACTGGGAAACTAATAAATTTGTGTGACTCATTTTATTGCAATATTAACTTTATCGCAGTGGTCTGGAACCAAACCCACAATATCTCCGAGGTATGGCTGTATATGCCCCAGAGGGAGGGTGATGAGGTGTTGCGCTCTGCCTCCCCCAAAACATTATGGGTCTTCCTGGTTCTTCTTTATTGCTGGTCATGCCTGGCTGGAAGAATCTCCTCCTGGGTCTTCCTGCCTCCGGTCTGCTTATTCCAGGACATTATGCTCAGGCTGCCGGGATATGACTTCTTGGCTCTCATTTGTTCTATTGCTACTTATGGTAAAAAATCTAAACTGCCTTCCTATTGCCTATTTTATTGAGAAACTGAAGTCATTATATTTATTTAATGTCATTTACCTATCTTGTTTCACCTTTCTCTCTTAACTGAGGGCATAAAATATCCCTGTCTCTGCTGAAGGCTGATGCCACCAACTGTGTCCTAAGTCCCATCCTCTGTCCTCCTCTCCCATTTCTCTTGATCTTACTCCATCACTTATCTCTCCTCTCCTATATTCAACCTCCTCCTCTTCAAGGACTTTTTATCCTTAGAGCACAAACATACAGTAATTGAGTACTTCTATCATTAAAAAATCCCCCCAAAAGCCTTCCCATGACCTCTTCAGTTGCTGTTCTTTCGTCTTCCATTCTCATTCAAACTTCTTGAGAGAATTATTTTTTAGCCAGGTATGGTGGCTCACACCTGTAATCCCAGCACTTTGGGAGGCTGAGGCAGGTGGATAATGAGGTCAGGAGATCAAGACCATCCTGGCTAACACGGTGAAACCCTGTCTCTACTAAAAATACAAAAATTAGCCGGATGTGGTGGCACATGCCTATAGTCCTAGGTACTCGGGAGGCTGAGGCAGGAGAACTGCTTGAACCCAGGAGGTGGAGGTTGCAGCGAGCCAAGATCTTGTCACTGCACTCCAGCCTGGGCAACAGAGCAAGAGTCTGTCTCAAAAAAGAATTATTTTTTAATAATCTCTTCACCTCCAATTCCATCTTCATTATGCTGAAATTTGACTTCCACCTACACAGTTCTGCTGAATGTTAGGAGCCTATGAGCACCTAATTGCCAAATCCAATAGGCACTTTCTATTCATTATTTTCCTTGATCTCTCTGCTAAATTTAACACCATTAATCACTCCTGCCTCCTTCAAACTTTTATGTTCCCTTGGCTTCTGTGACACATAGAAAAATGTTCTGGTTCTCCTCATCTCTATTTGACTACTCCTTTGTGGCTCCACTTCCTTCACCAATCTTCTAATTGTTGGTGTACCTCGAGGTTTTGTCTGTTGTGTACTTATCTTCTTCTTATGTATATTCTTTCTGAGCAATTACTAGCTGGATACCAACTCCCAATTTATGTAAGTGCAGACATGTCTCCCAAGCTCCAGACCCATATATCCATCTCCATCTAGATGTTCCAGAGGAACCTCAAATGTATCATATCCATAATTGATTTAATCAGTTTCTACTTCTTGGATTCTCCATCTAACTTAGTAGCACCACCATTCACTAGATGTGTAAGAGAGAAATCATCTTTATTTCTTCCTTCCTTCATATGCTCCCTCTTTTTTCAATTACCAAGTCCTATTGATTCTACCTTCTAAATATTTCTCAACCAAATTACCTCCCAATCTCTGTTACTAAACCCTAGCTTAGGCTTTCACTATTCTTGCATGGATGACTTCAAAAGCTTCTACTGGGTTTCCCTGGCACCCATCTTACCTCCAACAAACCCATTCATTTAACAAAATACTTATAGAGCATCTACCATATGCATTGTTCTGGGGGTTATGGATATAGCAGTGAACAAAAGAGACAGTGTCTGTTGTCACTGAGCATATATTATGATAATAGGTGAGAGAGAGAGAGAGAGAGTGTGTGTGTGTGTGTGTGTATGTAAGTGTCTAAATAACACATTAAACAAGAAAATTCCAGATACCAATTGAAAGACAAGATAATGGGATAGAAGGTAACTGAAGGGGTAGATATTCAGAATAGAGTTGTCTGAGCAAGTAACATCTGAGCAGAGACCTGAATGATGATGAAAAAGAGCCAGTCTTAGAAGATCTGAAGGAAGAGCATTGTGGGTAGGAAGAACAGCAAGTAGAGGCAGGTTCTGAGGCAGGTTCCCGTTGGTGTGCTTGAAGAACAGGTACTAGGCTGTTGTGGCTGGACAGTCTAAAGTGAAGGGAATAATAGTCTAAGAGGAGGAAGGATCATGTTGAGCTTTATAGGCCATAGGTAGATTTGGGAATTTAGAGTATCTTGGGGAGCCATTGAAAGGTTTTCATCAGGACAGGGATATGATTTGATCTACCTTCGAAACAGACCATTCTAGTTGCTGCATGGAAAATGCATTGTAGGAGCAAGACTCAAAGTTGGGGAACAAGATAGGAGATGGCTGCATTATTCAAGTAAGAAATGATGGTGGCAGGGCTTAAGGAGGCAGCAAAGGAGATGGCAAGAAGTGATATTAATAGAATTGGAAGAGAATTTGGATGTAGAATCAATAGGTCCTGATAAGGAAAGAATCAAGAAAGTCTCCCTTCAACCTCCATTAGTAGCTCCAAAGTGATTTTCTAAATGCAACTCAAGCCATAGTATACCATTCAACCGTAACCCTCGGTAGTTCCTTTGTGCTTAGCAATTAAATGCTAAACTCTGTAGCCAAAGAGACAAGGCCATCCCTGATGGGTTTCTGCTTTTCTCTTCAGAATACTTCCTTGGCACCCCTCCCTCCCTGGCTGTTAGATGCCTCTTTTTGTGTGTGTGTGTCTCAGCATCCTGTGCCTTTGGTACCTCTATCATAGCTATCATAGCACTAACATCATATTGCAATTGCCTGTGTATATGTTGATAAGCTCCTACGATGTGAAGACTTGGTCTTGTTCCTCATTTTATTTCTAGTGCTTAGCTCCTTGGTGCTTAAAGTTTAGTCCTTGAGCCAGCAGCACAGGCATCGTCTGAGAGCTTGTTTGAAATGCCAAAGCTCAGACCTCACTCCAGATTTAGTGAACTGGAATCTGCATTTTAGCAGCCAGATCCCCGGGGGGACTCATATGCACCTTGCAGTTTGAGAAGCTGGCTTGTTTCCTGACATAGAGCAGACACTCATCAAACCTCGAATTGAAAAGAGCCAGCAAACCAATCCAGACTCCTCAGAGCTCAACAATGTTTCCCTTTTGCTGAAATAAATCCAAGTCAAAATTAGCTTTACTGAAGTTAGTTACATCCTACTAGATGCTATGGACACATTGAAAAGTGTCTGCCACTGCATGACTATTGACTCCTGTTTAAAGTAACATGATCAGTGGTTACGTTCACTTCAAGGATGCGAGCTAAGCACCTCAGGGATTTCAGACTTGATTAACTCAAATGTACTCAATTAACTCAAATTCTTTTCTTATAGAATACATTGTAATTTTTAGTAAAGTCACTCATATAATCCAACACCTAACTTTTTCCTTTGAATAGTTAATACTCTAAGTGTCAAGAATAAACTTTTCCATACCAAAGGTTCTCTGTTCCCATAGGACCTATTAGCAAACCATGCACAAGTGCTAATTAGCTCATTAACACTTCACTGTTATTCTGGAAGATGCTCTTAAGTTTTTGTGTTTGTTTTTTTTTCCCCCTAAATAAATCTATAAGGTCAGAAGTTTTCAGTTTTACCTTTTATCTCTCTCTCTCTGGACAGTCTTGCTCTGTTGCCCAGGATGGAGTGCGGTGGAACAGTCTCGGCTCACTACAACCTCTGCCTCCTGGGCTCAAGCGATTCTCCTGTCTCAGCCTCCCGAGTAGCTGGGATTACAGGCGTGCACCACCACGCCCAGATAATTTTTGTGTTTTCAGTAGAGACAACGTTAAGTTTTGCCATGTTGCCCAGGCTGGTCTCAAACTCTTGACCTCAAGTGATCCACCTGCCTTGGCCTCTCAAAGTGCTGGGTTACTTTACCTTTCTTATAAATGTGGACAAGTTGTACCTTATCTGTACAAACCACAAAATGGGACTAGCAGTCTACTCCCTATCCAGTTCCACAGAGCCTTCCAGGGTGATGAAGATTTAGGAATCTCAGGTGCAGGAATTCTGATGTGCATTACAGACTTCAGTCCGTCTGGTCACTCATTGTCCCTCAGGCATGGGTGTCAACACCAGAGCCCAAGGACAGCTGTGCCCGGTCAGCTAGTAGCAGACAGGCAGGGACCTTATCTTCTCAGCATCTTAGGTACTCGGAACTCACTGCTGCATGAGCTCAGAGGTTTCTCCTTCACATAAACCCTTTAAAGACTCCAGAAACCTTAATAGTCCCATCACCTGAAGGCAGATAATCCACCTTGCTGAGAATAGCTCTCACTCCCTCCCTAGAAATCTTCGGAGAAGCAAGAAGTGGCTCTTTTTCTGTAAAACCTATAGGAAATTACTGAACTGGCTGCTTTTCAGGTTGAGGAAATGCATGGTGAAAATCAAATGTTTCATGCTGGTGGCGCTGGCTCACGCCTATAATGCTAGCACTTTGGAGGCCGAGGTGGGCAGATGGCTTGACATGGTGAAACCCTGTCTCTACTAAAAATAAAAAAAATTAGCCAGGTGTGGTGGCACATACCTGTAGTCCCAGCTACTCAGAAGGCTGAGGCACGAGAATTGCTTGAACTCGGGAGGCAGAGGTTGCAGGGAGCCAAGATCTCGCCACTGCACTCCAGCTGGGTGACAGAACAAGAATCCATCTCAAAAAAAAAAAAAAAAAAATCAAATATTTCATTTTCATTTTTAAAATGGGAAAATTTACTGCAGGGACAGTGGAGTGAAAGCAATTATTCTCTTTTGCTGTTGTTTTTGTAGCGTCTGTGTGGGATGTTACAGAGAGCAGTGGCTGGAGACAGGGTTCTGAATCTCGTTCTCTTTGTCCATAGTTGTTAGCATTACATTCTTGTCACCTCTGTTGTCCATAGTGTTTTCACTAGATAGCCTCTAGCATTCCCTCTAATCCCAACATTTTAGGACTCTTTGTTTCTGTTTTTCCTTTTTTGTTTTTTTCTTTTTTCTGGGGAGAATTAAAAAGTGAAATAACTCAAGCTCTGACCCTCTCTGAGTATCTAAAAAATTCCAGTGATTCAGTAGCCAGTGGTGGTGTGCTGGGAAACGCTTAACCACCAGTGCTGATTTGTAACATTTGCCAATTTCTGTGGTGTAAATAATCTCATCATGGCTGACTTCAAGCTCTCAAGATGATGTTAACCTGCTCACAAAATTTGTGAAAATTTATCAGTCAGCTCTTGCAAGCTGGGATGAACTGTCTCCAGCACACCTTTGTGAACAAGCCTCATTGTATGTTATTCTAAAAGGAGCAGGACTTACACAGCAAAGGGCAGGGATGCTTCCATTATCTTGGCTCTATGCCTGGTTATGGGGAAATTTAGGATGAGCATCAGGAAATTGTGGAAGGTTAGCACTGACATGTGTGGCCAAACACCGAGAATAGGAGTGATTCCCATTTATCAGGATGTCTGACAACTCTCCGGGCCTTCTGCCAGGAAGTCATCATACCATTCCTGTATGCTTGGAGAAGGGCACGCAATGACACTCAGAAATTGGATTGCCAATAAGAATTATTCCAAGTAGAGAGGTAGAGTCTTTTCCATGTGCCAGAAATAAGAAGGTCTGGGAGTGGGTTGGGGCTTAATATTACCTTCAGTGTAGTCTCTCCTATTTAGTTTTGGGCTCATTCCCTGAAATCAGCTTTAAATTGTGGGCTGGCACTTCTTTCCTGCAGGTACGCATTCATCTCTTGTTGCTATTTCTGATGACTAGTACCCTAATTTTCCTACCTTTGTGAAAAAACATCATTTAGTTCCCAGGATATGGTCAGAGAGACATTTGTATTTTGTTTTTGTTTAACCACAATTGAAAGCATAATGGAAGGTCATAGGCTTAAGGTCATAGGAAGGAGTAGTGAGTGAGTTATACTGAGAACAATTTCATTCCTTGGTCATGAGATGTGTACTGTTTCATTGTAAGAACTTCAAATAGGAAGATGTTCTAAATATATTCTGTCAAGACACCAGTATCAGATAAGGCCCAGTCCTTAGCAAAGTTAAAATGTGAATAGACCCGGAGCTTAGCAGATTAGTAATGTCAAGACAGAACTTGGTGTGCAGATGCCAGGTGTTGATATGACTGTTTTGGTGAAGACCGGGCAGGAATCCTAGTATAGTTGTATAGCCCTGAAGTTCTTTGTCTTCTTCCCAGGGCAGCATGAAGCAGCCAGTAATGTTCATGGTTAGGACATACTAGAAACTAAGCAGGTGAATTATGGGTCCACAACTAGGTTGAGTAGGAGGCAAGGAGCAGGAACAAAGGCTCCAAAGTAAAAAATCCTTGACAAACCCAAAACGTCTATCTCATAAGTGAATATTGTTGGGCTCAAGAGAGCTGTGACAAGACTAGGTGAACTGGCTCAATTATCCCATTTTCTTAGTAGACAGACACATGACCCCAGAAAGAGCCAGGCTCAGTGAGGGAAGGTAAAGAGCAAACCCAAGGTCACATATCTAAGAAACAGCCAAGTCAAATAATAAACTGGAGTTCATTTGGGATCAAAATTCTACAGAGAAATAGAACCAGTACTGTGCATACAGACACACACGTATGTATGTATATATGAATGTATATTTATATGTATACACACACACTCCATATATATATATGTATATACACACACATGCTGCATTAGTCTGTGTTCACACTGCTATAAAGAACTTCCCTGAGACTGGTTAATTATAAAGGAAAGAGGTTCATTGACTCACCATACCGCATGGCTGGGGAGGTCTCAGGAAACTTACAACCATGGCCAAAGGGGAAGTTGGCACCTTCTTTATGAGGCAGCAGGAGAGAGAAGTGAGAGTATAGGAAAAAACTCCCACCATTGGATCTCATGAGAATTCACTCACTATTATGAGAACGGCATGGGGAAAACTGCCCCCATGATCCAATCACCTCCCACCAGGTGCCTCCCTCAACTCCTGGAAATTACAATTCAAGATGAGATTTGGGTGGGAACCCAGAGCCAAACCATATCACATACTTAGAAATATACATTTATATATACACACACACACAGACACATAGATATACACATACATAGAATATATATACACACACATTGACTGACCATGGGGTGCCCAGATTAAACATTGTGTGTGTGTGTGTGTGTATATTTTTACTATATATAGAAATTTTTTTATGTCAGAAATATATTCATATATACATATAAATATATATTTGTGTGTGTCAAATATATATTTGTATGTATATATGAATGTTTCTCATGACATAAAAAATTTCTATATATAGTAAAAATATATATATTTCCTTATATAGTAAATATACATTTATATATATTTCCTTATAGATATATAGTAAATATATATTTTCCTATATACAGTATATATATATTTTACTATACATGTAAGGAAATATATACATTTCCTCTCTATAAAAGAATATATATATTTCTGGCCAGGCATGGTGGCTCATGCCTGTAATCCCAGCACTTTGGGGAGGCCAAGGCGGGCGGATCATGAGGTAGGAGTTTGAGATCAGCCTCTCTACTAAATATACAAAAATTAGCTGGTTGTGGTGG
>NW_012106686.1:752447-758940 GCF_000951045.1 Mandrillus leucophaeus | reverse complement strand
AAATTTATACTATACATAAATTTTTCCTATATATTGTATATAGTATAAATTTCCTATGTATAGGACATTTATGTTTGTATATTTTAAATATATAGTTCCATATATAGTGCAAATATATATATATTTCCATATATATAGTAAATATATATATATTTCCTTATCTATGTATAGATAAGGAAATTTGTCATGAGAAATTGGCTCATGGGACTATGGAGGCTGAGAAGTCCCACAGTCTGCCATCTGCCATGTGCAAGCTGGAGGCCCAGGAAAGACAGTGGTGTAATTCAGTACAGGCGTGAAGGCCTGAGAACAAGGGGAGCAGATGGTACAGATCCCAGTCTGAGGGCCAGAGAGAAGATGCTATGTCCCAGCTCAAGCAGTGATGCTAGAAAGGGGGTGAATTCCTGCTCCCTCCACCATTTGTTCCCTTCAGGCCCTCAACAGACTGGATGATGTCTGTCCACACTGGAGAGGGCAATCTGCTTTATGGAGTCCGCTGATTCAATTGCTAATCCCATCCAGAAACACCCTCACAGGCACACCCAGAAGCAATGCTTAATCTGGGCACCCTATGGCCAGTCAAGTTGTCGCATCAAATTTATCATCGCACCCCCCACACAAAAGCACCCATTCTGCCTTTTCCGGAGCATGGGTGAGGAGTCCTGGAATAACCTGTACAGGAAGGATGGCACAGTGACGACGATTTGCCCGAATGACGGAGATGCAAATTAGCTTGTGTGTGAAGAAGCGTTTTAATGAGAAGAGGAGCACTACAAAATGGTGTCTATGTTAGGATTGTAAGTGTTGCAAATATTTATACATATGGCTTATATTTGGAAGCGGATAAAGAAAAGTGAAAATTAAGGTAGGCTGGTAAGGTTATGTGTGAATATTTTATAAACCTTCCTTTCTTGATTTTGTAATGTTTGAATATACTCAAATCTTTTGTGAAAAGGATTTTCTATTTTTTAGAGAACAAAATGAGCTGGAATTTCCCTGGGGGAATTGAAGTCAGGCAGAAGGAAGAATTTCTTTGTGGGATATTTAGACTCCAGGAAGTGCTTATGAAAGCGCTGGGACGCCATCGTATTGGTGGCCCCTGGAGCAGGGGACAAACCAGGTTGCTGCGAAAGGATCTTCCCATCTGGAGATTCCTATATTATTCCCATTTCACAAATGGGAGGGTCTGGTTCATAGTATTAACTGAGATGCAAAAATGACCCTGTGTGTGGGTGGCATGGAGAGGCCTTAACAGCCAGGTTCATGACATAGGGAAAGTCCAACTTTGGTAACTGCTTCCGACCTCCTCCAGGCGTGTTCATTCCTATAACTGATCCAAATCCTACCAGCAGCTGCAGCAGTTAGGCCCCAGGTTCCCCAATTCCTCAACAGAACAAAGGTTGTTCTAACATGAGAACTTTGCATCAACTTTTGCAGTCATAAAGGTCTTAAACAGCCTTAAACAAAAGCAAAAGCAAAACAAAACAACAAAAAGACCTGTTGAGTGCAGGGCAGACAATAGGAGCAGCTGTCTAGGTGGGCAAGTTTTCTTGACACGATGGCAGGGCTTCACCTCTGCACCCCTAACCCAGCCAGTCTTCTGCTCCAAGTCAGAGCTCTCCAGTGTAAACTCCCTTTTTCTGGGTAGAAAACTTGTTGTTATTGCTATTTTGGTAACTTGGATTGCACTGTGGACACATCTGGTTTGAAACACATTACAGTTGAGCCTTGAACAATGCAGGGTTAGGGCTGCTAACCCCTGCACAGTTGAAAATCCACATATAACTTCTGATGCCCCCAGAACTTAACTACTAACAGCCTACTGTTGGCTGGAAGCCTTACAGATAACATAAACAGTTGATTAACAGATATTTTGTGTGTTACATGCATCATATGCTGTATTCTGACAACAAAGTAAGCTAAAGAGATTGTTATTTAGAAAATTGTAAGGAAGAGAAAATACATTTATAGTACTGAGCTATATTTATCGATGCTGTAAGTTTACATGGTTTACACGATAAATCATCTGTCTGAAGTGGTGGCAACCACAGCTGCAGACCTCAGACCTCAATCTACAGTGCATATCAAGCAATGCAACTTTTTCTTGTAATGTCATGACTTTTTTCTGCTTCTTGGGAGCATTTCCAGCATCAGTAGTGGCACTCCATATGGGTCCCATCGTGTTATTCAAGGTTTATGGTATTGCACTAAACATGATGAAGAATACATGGGAGCTACAAAAGATCACTGTGGCCTGTGATCAGCAATCTACTGATGGAAGGAACTGCTCACATGGAGATGATGAATGTCACATGGTGGTTCTTTTTTTGTTTTTTTAGAGAGAGGGTCTCGCTCTGTCACCCAGGCTGGAGTGCGGTGGTGCGATCACCACTCACTGCAGCCTCAACTTCTCTGGCTCAAGCAATCCTCCCATCTCAACCACCTGAGTAGCAGCTGGGACCCCAGGCATATACCACCACACCTGGCTAATTTATTTTTATTTTTTGTAGAGATGAAGTCTCCCTATGTTGCCCAGGCTGCTCAATTGATTCTCCTGCCTTGGCCTTTCAAATTGCAGGTGAATGTCATATGGTGTTTTAAGCAGAGAGTCACAGCCCTGGAGCTCACTGCAATGGCAACAGAGAAAGTGGCTACAAAATTATTACAGTAGTATAGTATGTACCACTGCGAATTTTATGCAATTATGATTTAATACAGCACTTTGGGAGGCTGAGGCAGGAAGATCTCTTGAGCTCAGGAGTTCAAGACCAGCTTGGGCAACACAGGGAGACCTCACCTCTATTTAAAGGAAAAAAAAAAAAGAAAAAATACTGCATCTTTACATTTGTTTACGTTTCTCTTGACTGCAAAGAACACCATGTACAGTATGTAAGTGTATACATAGTTTTGATAATTTTTACTTTTTATAATAGATTGTACATATTTTATGGTAGTAAATGATAAAACAGTTTCAAAGTCTCACATCATAGACCCTCGCCAAATCGTAGGCACATCATAGACCCTCGCCGAACCGTAGTTCCTTTTAAATTGTAGGAGACAGCGGAGATGATGCACATTTGGTGTTCCTGCATTGCTTCCTGCACTGAGCCACAGCTCCTTCTCACTGTTGACCAGCACACAGGAGGTGTCAAATGACAGACCTCACTAGCTCTGAAAAGCTGCCTTTGTTTTGTTGATTGGTGCCTCTCATGATGACACTTGGGTTTAGCCAACAAAACACTGTTTCGAAGTGACTGCAGGGGCCTTCTCCCCTAGAGCCACCGTGAAATCCCATAAATGCATTTATTGCTGGTCCCCAGCCTGGCCTGGCACAGTGGCTTACGCTTATAATTCCAGCACTTTGGGAGGCTGAGGTGGGTGGATCACCTGAGGTCAGGAGTTTGAGACCAGCCTGGTCGACATGGTGAAATCCTGTCTCTACTAAAAATACAAAAATTAGCCGGGTGTGGTGGCACGTGCCTTAGTCCCAGCTACTAGGGAGGCTGAGGTAGGAGCATTGCTTGAACCTGGGAGGCAGAGGTTGCAGTGAGCTGAGATCGTGCTATTGCACTCCAACCTGGGTGACAAGAGCAAAATTCCATCTCAAAAAACAAAAAGAAATTTGCTGGGCGCGGTGGCTCACACCATAATCTCAGCACTTTGGGAGGCCAAGGTGGGTAGATAAGCTGAGGTTGGGAGTTTGAGACCAGCCTGACCAACATGAAGAAACCCCATCTCTACTAGAAATACAAAATTAGTCAGGCATGGTGACGTGTGCCTGTAATCCCAACCACTTGGGAGGCTGAGGCAGGAGAATCACTTGAACCTGGGAGGTGGAGGTTGCAGTGAGCCGAGATCATGCCATTGCACTCCAGCCTGGGCGACAAGAGCAAAATTCCATCTCAAAAAACAAAACAAACAAACAAACCAGATTCATTGCCTCACAATTCTAGAGACCAGAATGTGAAATCAAGGTATAGACAGGGTCAGTCTCTTTTGAGATTTCTCTCCTTGGCTTGTAGATGGCTATCTTCTCATGGTCCTTCTAGGCCTGTCTGGTGCTAATGATCTCTTCTTTTAGGGACACCAGCCATATTGGAGTAGGACCCACCCATATGACCTCATTAATTAAGGTAACTAACCTTAATTACCTCTTTAAAGACCCTGTCTCTAAATACAGTGACTTTCTGCAGCGCTGGAGGTGGGATTTCAACATACGAGTTTGGAGGAGCGGACACAATTCAGTAATTCAGCCCATACATGTGGCAAAGGAAGGCTTTATTGATGTGTCACCTTTGAGTAGAGGCCTGAAGGAAGTGAGGGAACCAGTATGTGACTCTGGGGGAAGAGCATTCCAGGAAGAGAGAACAGCAGGTGCAAAGGCCCTGAGGTGGGAGCATGCCTGGCTTGGTTCAAAGACAGGAAGCTGTGTGACTGGAGCCATATGAGAAAGGAAACGAGCAGTGGGGAAAGCTGGTGTAGAGGCAACAAAGAACAGATCATATAGAAGCCAGAGAGTGACTAGGTCTAACCTACAGGGTCCCCTTGGCTGCTGCATTGGAAGAGACCAAATGGGGCAAGGGCAGAAGTAGAGGCAGCTGCAATGGATCAGGGTGGTGGCAATGGACTGGTGAGAAGGGCGTGTTTCTAGATGTATTTTGGAGGTAGAACTGATAGGATTTGCTACTGGATCAGATGGAGTGGTGTGAGAGAAAAAGTCAAGGATGGCTGCAGGGGTTTTGGCCTGAGCAAATACATGAAAATAAGGAGTAGCCATTTATGGAGATGGCAAGACTGGAGGGAAAGGGCGGTTTGGGGGGGAAGATCAGGAGCTCAGGTTGGGACATGTCAAGTTTGAGATGTTTATTGAAATTCTAACTGGAGATATTGACTAAACAGGTGAATATTTAAGTCTGGATTTCAGGTGAGAGGTTCAGGTATAAAGATACAAATTTGGGCACCACTGGCATATAGTTGTTATTTAAACCATGAGACTGGATGAGATGGCAGAGAGAGAGTAAATAGAAAAGATAAGAGATTATCTATGTATGAGCCCTGGGGTTCTCCAACATTTTTCTTCAACAGAAGAAAAAAAATCCAAATTACAGAGGCCTAAGACAACCCCATTTTAGGTCTCCAAGTTAAATCTTTACCTGAGATGGTTATTGTTATAAGACCAGGAATAATTTTTTGGTTTCTTGTTGTCTTAACATTACCACATCTCCTAGAAGCCCTCCTTGGCCTCCTGGCCACCAGAATTTGCTCTTACCAGTGTCATGGCTGGAGTGAGTCATGGAGGGCACACAATGTAAGCTACAGAGAATCTTCAAATCTAACACCTGGCCAAGTCTCACCAGAGAATACTCTCAGTGCAGGATTAATATTTATGAAGTTGCCCTTCTCGGTCGGGGTCTAGCAAGTCTTTGGTTTCTGGAGGCCAGCCACAGGGGTTGTGTTAACACAGAGGAAAACCACAAATGTTGCTAGAGCCCTGTAGAGGGCCATGAAGCTACCATGTACATGTAACCCAACCCTGCAGGGAGAGGGCCTGCAGAGGCCACACTGTGGGGCGGCATACTGAGATGATGGACGTCAGCTTGGAGATGCAGATGGGGATTGGTTGAAGTAAGCACCGGTTTGGGCCCACAAGAGGAAATCTGCCCTTCTGCAGAAAGGTTTAAGGTTTTAAACCTGCCCATCTTTGAAGAGCGGATATGGGCAGGTTTAAAAAAGCAAAACAGGGTTTAGTGTTCCTGTCTGGTCTTAGCTGTTGGCATGGTGAGGTCTCAAGCTGCCTAGTGCTTTTCTCTACATAGGCACAGGCCACCACGTTATCCCTAAGACTCATTAGAGAGTGGGACATGGCCTCTGTGTGTCCTTACAGTGCAGAGTTTCCAAGCTGAGGAGCTGGTGGAATGACCGGGGGTGTGGGGGTGTAGGTGGTACAGTGAAGCAGCGTTATGTAACGTTGACTCACACAATTAGTCCTTTCAAATCTCGTTCCATCTTTTTGATGACATCAAAAGGCATATCAGGCAGTGCTGGTCTTTAACACCTCTCTTATCCTTGCTAATCTTCCTGCGTAACACAGAGAAAGCAGCCTGTGAGCTCAGAGCTTTGGGAAGCAACAGGGGCACCAGGAACTTGAGATCATTGTTTTATTTATTTATTTTTCACTTTATCTTTTCAGTTACTTCTTATTGATCACAAATAATAGCTGATTTTCCATAATAAATTCCATAAATAATTTATTTAATTAAAAACAGCGACTCAATTTAAGAAAAAATATTAAAAAATAATAGTCTGGACACAGTGACTCACACCTGTAATCCCAACACTTTGGGAGGCTGAGACAGGTGGATCACTTGAGCTCAGGACTTCAAGACCAGCCCGGACAAGACGGTGAAACCTCATCCCTACTAAAAATACAAAAATTAGCCTAGTGTGGTGGTGCACACGTGTAATCCAGCTACTTGGGAGGCTGAGGCAGGAG
>NW_012106686.1:750268-751182 GCF_000951045.1 Mandrillus leucophaeus | reverse complement strand
TGGTCTCAACTCCTGGGCTCAAGCAATTTTCCCAACTCAGCCTCATGAGTAGCTGGGACTACTCATGAGGTGCGCCTCTACACCTAGCTAATTTTTGTATTTTTGTTGTTATAGATACAGGTTTCCACCATGTTGTCCATGTTGTCCAGGCTGGTCTTGAACTCCTGAGCTCAAGTGATTCACCATCCTCAGCTTCCCAGAGTGCTCAGATTATAGGCGTGAGCCACTGTGCCTGGCTAGAAATTCAATTCTGATACAAGTTACAGTGTAGATGAATCTGGAAAACATTATGCTAAGTGAAATAAGCTAGGCACAAAAGGAAAAGTAGTGTATGATTCCACTTACATGATGTATCTAGAATAGGCAGATTGGTGGAGACAGAAAGCAGATTTAGAAGTTACCAGGGGCTTGTGGGAGAAGAGATGAAGGAGTGATTGCTTAATGGGTACAGTTTCTGTTTGGGGTAATGAAAAAGTTACAGAAATAGATAGTGGTGATGGTTGCACAACATTGTGAATATACTTAATGCCATTGAATTGTAAACTTAAAAATGGCTAAAATGGCATATTTTATGTTTTATATAGTTTACTACAACGGGAAAAAAAGTGAATGGAAGCCCTGAGGTAGGAATTACTGAAATTACTCACAGGGCCACTGTGAGTTCTGGCTGGGCCGCTTTCTTAGGGAATCCTGGATTCAGAACCTTTAGACTGAGAAGCCCCAGTGAAGGCTCTTTCACTGACTTGCCTGAAGCACACAGACCTGTGTACTGGTGTTTTGAGAGGCAGTGAGAGGAAGAGGCTGGGAGGAGAAAGGGCTCAGGTGGCGGACGCCTGTAGTCCCAGCTACTCGGGAGGCTGAGGCAGGAGAATTGCTTGAACCCGGGAGGCGGAGGTTGTAGTGAGCTGAGATCG
>NW_012106686.1:749080-750150 GCF_000951045.1 Mandrillus leucophaeus | reverse complement strand
AAAAAAAAAAAAAAAAAATAGCCAAGCATGGTGGCAGGCACTGGCAGTCCCAGCTACTTGGAAGGCTGAGGTGGGAGGATCGCTTGAGCCCAGGGGCAGAAGCTGCAGTGAGCCGAGATCGTGCCACTGCACTCCAGTCTGGGTGACAGAGAGAGACCCTGTCTCAAAAAACAAAACAAAACAAAAAAACAAGGGCTCTGTGGATATGGCAAAAATCCTGACGGTAATATAGGAATGACTGAAGTATTAGAAAAGTGGCCCCAGTGAAGGATCACATTTGGCTGCATGGAGTGCAAGCGCATTTAATAATAGCAGAGATTTCTAGGTTGGAAATCACTGCCGCTAAGAATTTGGAAGACATTGCTCCATTGTCTTCCAGTTTCCAGAGTTGCTGGGGAGAAGTCAGAAGTCACCCTGACCCCTGACCCTTTATCAGTAATTTTGTTCTCCTCTCTCAGGAAGCCAGCAGGATCTTCCGCTTGTTCTCAGAGCTCTGAAGTTTCATGGCGAGGTGCCTTGGTGTGGACCTCCTTTCAGCCTTTGTGCTGGAGACTCAGTGAGACCTTTCTCATATGCACCAGCTCTGGGACATTTTCTGGAGTATAATAATAATTTGTTTTCTGTTAATATTAATTTTATGATGACTTTTTGTTCTTACTGTTTTCTGTGTCTCTGTTATCTGAAGAGCTCCTGTTTCTTCAGAGGCTAGCCCTCCTCTTCAGTTTCTCTACTTTTGTTCTCTTTTCCCTCCTGTTTTTCATCTCTTTGTCTGACTTTTTATTTTCTGGGTGATTTTCCTCAACTTTTAACACTTTTATTTATTGAGCTTTGAATTTTTGTTCTTGTACATTTATTTTCTAAGAATTGTTCGTTTTTCTGTTTTGTGAAAATTCTTTTTTAGAGCATAGTATTCTTATTTCCTAGACTTAAGAACATAACTTAAGACAGGGACTCAGATATTTGTATGCCAATGTTCATAGCAGCATTATTCACAACAGTCTAAAGGTAGAGACAACTCAAATGTCCATCAACTAATGAATGGTTGAACAAAATATGTTATCTATATAAAA
>NW_012106686.1:745347-748040 GCF_000951045.1 Mandrillus leucophaeus | reverse complement strand
CTTGAACCCGGGAGGCGGAGGTTGTAGTGAGCTGAGATCGGGCCACTGCACTCTAGCCTGGGAGACAGAGCGAGACTCCGTCTCAAAAAAAAAAACCAAAAAAAAAAAAAACCAAAAAAAAACAAGTTTCTACTGAATCTGCTGCTCTCAGCATGACTAACACCTTCACCCAAGCCTGGTGTTCCCTGACCCAGAGGCCTCTGCCTTACTTGTTCCAGAAAATACACTTCCAGGCTGCCTCTAGGGAGAGGGAGAGGAGCAGTGACCCGGTTTTGCAGAGGGGAAAGGCACCTTGAGGTCAAAGTGTTTCCGGGGTGAATTTCCGACTGTCAGAGGTGCTTAAACCAGAGCAACTCCATCTTGAATAGGAGCTGGGTAAAATGAGGCTGAGACCTAACAGGCTGCTTTTCCAGACGTTTAAGGCATTCTAAGTCACAGGATGAGAGAGGAGGTCGGCACAAAATACAGGTCATAAAGACCTTACTGATAAAACAGGCTGTAGTAAAGAAGCCTGTCAAAATCCACCAAAACCAAGATGGCCACAAGAGTGACTTCTGGTCGTCCTCACTGCTACACTCCCACCAGCACCATGACAGTTTACAAATGCCATGGCAACGTGAGGAAGTTACCCTGTATGATCTAAAAAGGGGAGGCATGAATAATCCACCCCTTCTTTAGCATATTATCAAGAAATAACCACAAAAATGGGCAACCAGCAGCCCTTGGGGCTGCTCTCTATGGAGTAGCCATTCTTCTATTCCTTTACTTTCTTAATAAACTTGCTTTTGCTTTGCACTGTGGAGTCGCCCTGAATTCTTTCTTGCAAAAGATTCAAAAACCCTCTCTTGGGGTCTGGATCTGGACCCTTTTCCCGTAACACAACCACTCCTTTTATTTGTAGACCTTTCTCCATCTTCACTTCCAGAAGTTTCTGGTTCTTAGAATGTTCAGATCTTTGGGAATCCTAAAGTCAAAAAATAGGCTGCTTCTCAGCTGTACCCACTGCAGTTTAGGGATCAGATTTTGTGGATTTATATCGTGTTTTTAAAAAATCAATTTGTTGTTTTAAAGAGACCTAATTTCTTTAACCCAGGCTTATTTATGACCACATTAAGTTTTCAAAAAAAATTCAACTCTCTTTTAATAGCTGCTTTTGGACTTAATTGCATTATGGCCAAAAATGTGATCTGCCTATAGCGTTTCTCACATTTTAGGAAACTTCTTTTGTGATCTACCGTATGTTCAACTTTTGTAAATGTTCTCTTGTGTACTTGACTCTTTGAAGTAGGCAGAATGGGATTATTATTATCCCTGTATTTTAGGCAGCTAATCAGGAGTCCAGAGAAGGTTCAAGACTTGTCCAAAGTCCCACAGTAAGGCTGGACCAGAACAGAGGAATGGGGAAGAAAGTATCAGAGCATGATGTGAAGCACACAGACTCCAGTCCCATTGCCTAGGCTATGGCATGTGCCTGTCAACTGACAGCTGGAGATCATGATAGTTCCTACTTGCTACCATTGTTTGGAGGGCTTCCTATGTGGCGTAAACACTCAGAATCTGTTGTTATTATTCCTTTTTACTCTTCATCCAGGTTTCACAATGCCTCTTGTATAGAGGAGTCATTCCAATAAAGATGACGTCATTAGAAACTTTTGCAGCTACTCTTCAACCCTACCATTTCTATTATATCCTGGCCACTGTGCGTAAGAGAGATTATGGCTACAAATACCACAGTCTAAGCATAGAAAAGCTTCCTGGAAGGAATCCATAGAAAGGGCACACAAGTCAATTCAGCAAACTCTGTATTGAGGGCCTACCATGTGGCTAGTGTACCATTCTTATCAGAGTTATTTTCTGTCTTTGGGGGTTCATTTATGCCTTAAAAAATGTAAATGCTCACCAAAACTTTTGTGTAGTAAAAACAACAAAAATGCTTACAGAAAAGGTTAAAGGTAGCTGGGAAAGTGGGGGCAGTGGTGACGGGAGGTAGCCATTCGTTTTATGGCAGAGTTTTCTAAATAAAAGGAATTATCTGGGCTGCCCGGACTGTTGGGTGCTAATCCCTACAATAATTACCCACAAAGCTTTCAGAGCCACAGAATCCACCAGCTGGGAGGGAGTGCGGCCAGTGGTGGATGTCCATTGAGCTGTTTGTGTTGAAGCCGAGTTCTCTCTTTCTCTTTTGTGGACACAAACAGCTGACAGTCTTAAAATAAAGGCACTTTGCCCGCCTCTGATCTGGATGCCTGGAAATAGGCCAGCCCCCCATCTCCCTTGTTGCAGACCCTGTGTTCCACATCTGTCTCCATTAAACCAGTTTTTACATCTGTTCTTTACTTTGAATCTTCCCAACTTCTGGGACAAAATGAAAGCATTGTTGATGATTTATTTCTTTACTCTCACCACTATTGCGCGGAATGTAATATGAAGGGACATTTAAAAACACTTTTTATTTTGGAATAATATTAGACTTTGAGAAAAGTTGCAAAACAGCACAAAGCAGCTGGGTGCAGTGGCTCATGCCTGTAATCCCAGCACTTTAGGAGGCCGAGCTGGGTGGATCACCTGAGGTCAGGAGTGCAAGACTAGCCTGGCCAACATGGTGAAACCCCATCTCTACAAAAAATACAAAAATGAGCCGGGCATGGTGGCATGTACCTTTAATCCCAGCTACTTGGGAGGCTGAGGCAGGA
>NW_012106686.1:735592-739062 GCF_000951045.1 Mandrillus leucophaeus | reverse complement strand
TTTTCTTATTCAGTTTCTTATTTATATCGGAGTAGATTCATGTATTCAAAAACCACAATTACTTTTGCACCAACCTAATTTTTTAAAATACTATGTATTATAATTCAGGATTATTGTTATTTATTTTATTGTGAAAATTGTTTTACCTTTGGCCTTTATGGTTTGGCCTTTCAGGTTGGTTTTTATGCCCTTTCAAGAGGGTCTCATCCATTTTTGAGCACTTCTTTACTTTTGGGTGCAAGATACTCCAGGATCGCATTTCGGTTTTCCTGTCCAGACCTAGAATTAACCACTCCTTCAAGGAGCCTTGGTTCTTTTACTGGAGAATGATGTTCAGAAACCAAGATCAGGGTGCTGGGTGTGCTCATAGCCACTGGGGTGCCATTGATCAAGGAACATTTTCTCCTTCTAAGTTTTTTTGTTTTTGTTTTTGCTCCCACCTGTCATATCGTGCCTAGAATTCTCGGTCTCCTATAAACTTGTGTAATCAAAGCCAAGTCATCCTGATACACTCCAGCTACCTCAGAGATGGACTGCTGAATCTGGAAGGTTGTGGAGTCTCCTTTTAAAATGCAATCGTGCCTGGATTATAGGATGATGTGATGATGTAACACTAAGTGGAAATAGGTTCCCTGTGAAGGAGAGGAGCAGTCCAGGGCTGAGGACAGCCATGGCCTTGGGGGTGGGAGGGGGACATTAAAGAGCAAGTGGGTAATCATCTGCAGTTGTTCTATCTTACGCACTTCCCTAAGGGTAAATCTACTTTCAGTCCACCTTTTTACATTTCCCACACAGAGGGCAGCCCTCTTTCATTCTTTCTTTTGGGAATGTGCAAAGTGTGTGAGTATTTTGGGTCAGAAAGTTGCTGAGGACAGAATATTGGCAAAAATATCTAGGGAATCCTTCAATTACCTATTTTGAGCTCACATAGGCCTCGATATCCACTTTCCAAAATGAGTTTCCCTGTAAAAGTCTGTCCTAGACTTGACCTACTGCTGTAATTCTGGTCCTTTAATTGATCTCTACTCTTCTCTTCTTTCTCATGTGCATTTGATCAACTATAAACTTCTGATAATCTATACTTCCTTTCTTCTTTGGCTTCTGACCACCTTCCAAGGTTGGATTCCCCCACACTGCACCCCTTTCCCCCATCCCAACCCTCCAACATCCAGTGGATGGTCAGAGCATTTGTATTCTGAGGGTCCAGGTGAAAACCAAGGGAATACCCATACATCTATCAAGGAGGCTCATTCCCAGCTTTGGAGATGGAGGAAGAAGAGGTGAGGTGGGAGGAAGAGGGGCAAATGACAGAATTGGAACAATGCTAACGATTTTCTGTTCCCCTTGCTGAATTCTGATGCCCCAGAGTCCTGCTGCAGCCCCTGAAGGCTCTCTGGGCACTGGCACCTCGGGGATCTGAATGGCTTACCTGCTGAGCAAAGGTCCTCCACCCTGCTAAGTCTTGGGCTATTTGAAAAGCACACTGTGTGGCTCTCTTTCCTGGAGACTAGTGACAGCACATTAGTCTGTCTGACTCTGTTGGAAGGAGCTGGCACTTTGAATTATCAAGTGTCTCTATGAATAGGAGAGGACAGGGGCTCTCCCACTTGGCATTTGTAGTGGCAAATCATGTCTTGGCAAGCTGTCAGGATTCTCAGCACTGACAAAGTGCTGGGGAAAGAAGACCAGCCAGCTATCATTTATTTATGCTTTCAAAGGGCTCTGGAAGCACAGGTAACGATGGGGGTGAAGGACAAGCCCTGTCATGTATTAATAAATAGGAAGCTGTTCACTGGGAGGAGGACTCTCCTTTCAGATGGGTCATATGGACTAATAAGGCTCCCTGTGGCTCCAGGCCTGGACCTCCTAATGACTTATTAGTCAGAGGAAGCGAATGATATTTCTCCCCCAGCCGCTTTTCACCAACTTTGTCTGTAGAACTTGAAGGATTTTCATTAGCAAGTTCTTTAAAAGAAGGCAGATATGATATTACCTGGGAGGGACCCAGAACTTATGCTTGGGGGCTGGATTTTAAAAATAAACTAAATGAATTAAAAACCTTTATTGCATGTCCATGAAATGCCAGACACTGAGCTAGGCACTGGGGACACAAAGATTAGACTACTTAGTAGTCCAATTAGATTACACTGGCATGTAGTTTGCTGTTGACCCAGGTATTCCGGGTCAAGGGCAATGTTTGTGCAAAGACTACTGGATCAAGTCGTCTGTGAGTAGTTTTAGAGCATTTGTGTACTCAGGGGAGATTGAAAATAAAAGTAATTCATAGCCCATTTTTCAAAGGGTGTATGGATTGATAGGGAAGCAGAAAGAAACATACTTGATATGGTGGGAAGACACTTTAGTGGAGACTGAGGCAGCAGGACTTTGAAGAAGGGAGAGGCAAGTGCAGGCTGGAGTTTGGAGAAGGTCATGAGGAAATAGTGGGAGATACATTTGTGAAGAGGGGATGTGATGGGGGAGGGCAGGGCCTCTAGAGCCAGGCCAAAGAATTGAACATGACATGGTGGGGGATAGGCAGCCCCTGAAGGTTTAGAAAGGAAGGGGGATGCGTTAGTTTCCTGGGGCCGCCATAACAAAATACCACAACCTGGGTGGCTTAATACAACGGAAACATATTGTCTCACAGCTCTGGAGGCCAGAAGTCAGGAATCAAGGTGTTGGCAGGGCCACGCTCACGGAGACTCTGAGTGGAATCCTTCTTTGCCCTCTTCCTAGCTTCCGGTGGTGGCCTTCAATCCTTCACATTCCTTGGCTTGCAGTTGCATTGCTCCAGTCTCTGCCTCCATCTTTACATAGTGTCTTTCCTATCTTCACACTGACTTCTGATTAGAACTCAAGTTGTATTGGATTAAGAGCTCACCCTACACCAGTATGACCTCATCTTGTTAATTACATCAGCAATGACCCTATTTCCAAAGAAGATCACGTTTGAGGTACTGGGGCTTAGGACTTCAACACATCTTTTTTGGGGACACAATTCAACCCATAGCAATTGGGTAAGTTGGTACAAGTGGGATGTTGGTGAGATTCGTCTGAATGGAGTATGCTGATGACTGAGTGGGAAGGACTTTCTGCTGGGGATAGGGCAGCAGTGTGACTGGAGAGGTAAGGTTGGCCATGGTGCGGGTGGGTTATGAAAGAAATGCCTGCAGGTGAAGGTGAAACTAAGAGAGTAGTCACAGTTGAAATACAGGTTTTAAATCTCTGTGATTAAAAGAATGATACTGTGATGTACATTTAATTAATTAATTTAGTAAGCATTACATTTAGAAGGAAATAAATGTTTCGTTTGTGTGAGTAGGAGGACTGTGAAGATTGCAAGTTTAGCTTTGGATGTAGAAAGTAGTTGGAGGAAGCCGTGTGTGGTGGCTCATGCCTGTACCCCAGCACTTTGGGAGGCTAAGGTGGGCAGATCAAGAGGTCAGGAGATAAGAGATCATCCTGGCTAA
>NW_012106686.1:733963-735542 GCF_000951045.1 Mandrillus leucophaeus | reverse complement strand
AGAACTCAAGTTGTATTGGATTAAGAGCTCACCCTACACCAGTATGACCTCATCTTGTTAATTACATCAGCAATGACCCTATTTCCAAAGAAGATCACATTTGAGGTACTGGGGCTTAGGACTTCAACACATCTTTTTTGGGGACACAATTCAACCCATAGCAATTGGGTAAGTTGGTACAAGTGGGATGTTGGTGAGATTCGTCTGAATGGAGTATGCTGATGACTGAGTGGGAAGGACTTTCTGCTGGGGATAGGGCAGCAGTGTGACTGGAGAGGTAAGGTTGGCCATGGTGCGGGTGGGTTATGAAAGAAATGCCTGCAGGTGAAGGTGAAACTAAGAGAGTAGTCACAGTTGAAATACAGGTTTTAAATCTCTGTGATTAAAAGAATGATACTGTGATGTACATTTAATTAATTAATTTAGTAAACATTACATTTAGAAGGAAATAAATGTTTCGTTTGTGTGAGTAGGAGGACTGTGAAGATTGCAAGTTTAGCTTTGGATGTAGAAAGTAGTTGGAGGAAGCCGTGTGTGGTGGCTCATGCCTGTACCCCAGCACTTTGGGAGGCTAAGGTGGGCAGATCAAGAGGTCAGGAGATAAGAGATCATCCTGGCTAACACGGTGAAACCCTGTCTCTACTAGAAATACAAAAAGTTAGCTGGGCGTGGTGGCATGCACCTGTAGTCCCAGCTACTCAGGAGGCTGAGGCAGGAGGATCGCTTGAACCCGGGAGGCGGAGGTTGCAGTGAGCTGAGATCGTACCACTGCACTCCAGCCTGGGTGACAGAGCAAGACTCCATCTTAAGAAAAAAAGAGGTAGTTGGAGGTAAGGACCCAAAGCATGGGGAGTTTTCAAGAAAGATGTGGATGTAGGAATCTTCCCCTGGAGGTGGTAGTTAAGACCCATGAGGAGCCCTTGAGTTGTCACCTGCATCCTTATCTGGCATTTGGGTTGCTGTTTCTAGTTTTGATTTAGAGCATCTGTGTTGGAAACTCTTTTAATTGTGCACAACTTCTTTTTTCCAGTGGGGGCAAGACTTCTGTCATAATATGATGCACATTTGTTGAGGGTGCAATGGGCTTTTTTGGTGGGGATTGTCTCCTTAAGAATTAGATAAAAATGCCTTAGGAGTTGGGATGCAGGAGGACGATTTCAGGCTGGCCTAACATTCTTGTTTCCAGGATATTCTTGTTCATGCCTTCATACGCCTTGAACCCTCATTTGTTGGGATTGGAATCGGGGTGCTTTTAGATCTCCTAAAACTTAGCACAACTGCATTCTTGAAATAGATTGCTCATCTGTAAATATCTTGAAATAGTTTCATACCTTTTCTTTTTGTGCTCCAAAATCGATGTGATGTCAGGGATCTCAGTGCTTTCTTCTTGCCTGATTATCTTTAAACATGCTTGACTCCTTTAGTAAGTGATATGGTTTGGCTGTGTCCCCACCCAAATCTTATTTTGAATTATAGCTCCCATAATTCCCATGTGTCATGAGAGGGACCCGGTGGGAGATAACTGAATCATGGGGGCAGGTTTTTCCCGTGCTGTTCTTGTGATAGTGAATAAGTCTCA
>NW_012106686.1:731552-733913 GCF_000951045.1 Mandrillus leucophaeus | reverse complement strand
GGGCTCATTCCTGGTGCTTTTTCCTTGAACACGGGTGAAGGTATGTCTGAAGGGCTTTTCCACTGTAAAGTTATTATGTTTCCTTTTGTAATCAATAAATATGAGGGAGATACTTTCAGATTATACAAATATTTTGTTTTTCCTCAAACTTTTGCCTACTAATTTTGGCATCCCTTTTTTTTTTAAATTTTTTTATTTTTTTGCTCAGCCTGGAGTGCAGTGGCACAATCTCAGCTCACTGCAACCTCTGCCTCCCAGGTTCAAACAATTCTTGTGCCTCAGCCTTCTGAGTAGCTTGGACTATATGTGTGTGCCACCACACCTGGCTAATTTTTGTATTTTTAGTAGAGATGAAGTTTCACCATGTTGGCCAGGCTGGTCTCCAATTCCTGACCTGAAATGATCTACCCCCCTCGGTCTCCCAAAGTGCTGGGATTACAGGTGTGAGCCACCATGCATGGCCATTACTGTGGAGTTTTAATGGTGATTGTTTGTTTCTTTCTTCTATATTTATTAAATGAAGTTCTTTTGTAAGGAGGAGCTATGTCTTATTGCTATTTTTCTTATTCAGTTTCTTATTTATATCGGAGTAGATTCATGTATTCAAAAACCACAATTACTTTTGCACCAACCTAATTTTTTAAAATACTATGTATTATAATTCAGGATTATTGTTATTTATTTTATTGTGAAAATTGTTTTACCTTTGGCCTTTATGGTTTGGCCTTTCAGGTTGGTTTTTATGCCCTTTCAAGAGGGTCTCATCCATTTTTGAGCACTTCTTTACTTTTGGGTGCAAGATACTCCAGGATCGCATTTCGGTTTTCCTGTCCAGACCTAGAATTAACCACTCCTTCAAGGAGCCTTGGTTCTTTTACTGGAGAATGATGTTCAGAAACCAAGATCAGGGTGCTGGGTGTGCTCATAGCCACTGGGGTGCCATTGATCAAGGAACATTTTCTCCTTCTAAGTTTTTTTGTTTTTGTTTTTGCTCCCACCTGTCATATCGTGCCTAGAATTCTCGGTCTCCTATAAACTTGTGTAATCAAAGCCAAGTCATCCTGATACACTCCAGCTACCTCAGAGATGGACTGCTGAATCTGGAAGGTTGTGGAGTCTCCTTTTAAAATGCAATCGTGCCTGGATTATAGGATGATGTGATGATGTAACACTAAGTGGAAATAGGTTCCCTGTGAAGGAGAGGAGCAGTCCAGGGCTGAGGACAGCCATGGCCTTGGGGGTGGGAGGGGGACATTAAAGAGCAAGTGGGTAATCATCTGCAGTTGTTCTATCTTACGCACTTCCCTAAGGGTAAATCTACTTTCAGTCCACCTTTTTACATTTCCCACACAGAGGGCAGCCCTCTTTCATTCTTTCTTTTGGGAATGTGCAAAGTGTGTGAGTATTTTGGGTCAGAAAGTTGCTGAGGACAGAATATTGGCAAAAATATCTAGGGAATCCTTCAATTACCTATTTTGAGCTCACATAGGCCTCGATATCCACTTTCCAAAATGAGTTTCCCTGTAAAAGTCTGTCCTAGACTTGACCTACTGCTGTAATTCTGGTCCTTTAATTGATCTCTACTCTTCTCTTCTTTCTCATGTGCATTTGATCAACTATAAACTTCTGATAATCTATACTTCCTTTCTTCTTTGGCTTCTGACCACCTTCCAAGGTTGGATTCCCCCACACTGCACCCCTTTCCCCCATCCCAACCCTCCAACATCCAGTGGATGGTCAGAGCATTTGTATTCTGAGGGTCCAGGTGAAAACCAAGGGAATACCCATACATCTATCAAGGAGGCTCATTCCCAGCTTTGGAGATGGAGGAAGAAGAGGTGAGGTGGGAGGAAGAGGGGCAAATGACAGAATTGGAACAATGCTAACGATTTTCTGTTCCCCTTGCTGAATTCTGATGCCCCAGAGTCCTGCTGCAGCCCCTGAAGGCTCTCTGGGCACTGGCACCTCGGGGATCTGAATGGCTTACCTGCTGAGCAAAGGTCCTCCACCCTGCTAAGTCTTGGGCTATTTGAAAAGCACACTGTGTGGCTCTCTTTCCTGGAGACTAGTGACAGCACATTAGTCTGTCTGACTCTGTTGGAAGGAGCTGGCACTTTGAATTATCAAGTGTCTCTATGAATAGGAGAGGACAGGGGCTCTCCCACTTGGCATTTGTAGTGGCAAATCATGTCTTGGCAAGCTGTCAGGATTCTCAGCACTGACAAAGTGCTGGGGAAAGAAGACCAGCCAGCTATCATTTATTTATGCTTTCAAAGGGCTCTGGAAGCACAGGTAACGATGGGGGTGAAGGACAAGCCCTGTCATGTATTAATAAATAGGAAGCTGTTCACTGGGAGGAGG
>NW_012106686.1:722938-731502 GCF_000951045.1 Mandrillus leucophaeus | reverse complement strand
CCATGATTGTGAGGCGTCCCCAGCCAAGTGGAACTGTGAGTTCATTAAACCTCTTTCCTTTATAAATTACCCCCAGTCTCGGGTATGTCTTTATTAGCAGCATGAGAACGGACTAATACAGTAAGTCTAGTTGAAATTGGGCTCACTGTGCTGCTCATCAAGCCCTTGCATTATTCTGTGGAGATCTGGGTGGTCTTAATTATACCTCATTAGACCCATTGAGCATCCTCAGGAGAGGGAAGCAGGGGACGATGAGAATCTTTATATTTCATTTCCATTGGATGATGATGTGGTTTGGCTTTGCATCCCCACTCAAATCTCATCTCAAATTGTAATCCCCGTGTGATGAGGGAGGGACCAGGTGGGAAGTGATTGCATCATGTGGGCGGTTCCCCCCATGCTGTTCTTGGGATAAGGAGTGAGTTGTCACAGAATCTGATGTTTTATGAGGGTTTGGCAGTTACTCTTTCTCTCTCCTGCCACCTTGTGAAGAAGGTCTTTGCTTCCCCTTTGCTTTCTGCCATGACTGTAAGTTTCCCGAGGCCTCCCAATCCTCGGGAGCCAAGTTCACATGTGGAACTGTGAAGCAATTAAATCTCTTTCGTTTATAAATTATCCAGTCTTGGGTAGTATCTTTACAGCAGTGTGAGAACAGACTAATACAGATGAATATAGTTATAGTTACCGGTATTAGAATTATCTCTGGGCCTCTGGGAAACACTTTACAACTCAGTCAAATGTGAGCACAAGAAACATGGACAAGTTTATTAAGGATGCAAATTCATCTGTGTGCTAAGGACTGACGTCTCAACGTGTGCAGGGGAGAACATAACACAGTTTGGAGGAAGGAAGTGCTCCTCCTCGGTGGCCAGCCCGAGCACACCTCCTGCAGCCCAGCATCCTGTATTTGGAATCTGCTTCCACGCCATCCCCTTTGACATAATGAGCCCACAGCCTTATGAAAGCATACCTGTGCTTTCTCGTTATAAACAACTTCAGAGGGGAAGAGTGGGAGCAAAATACACACATGATTTTTGGCAAAATGGTTGTCAAGTTGATTCACCACGTGGCAAAACTCTAAAAATCCTTTCCTAAAAATGGGTCAGGAAACAAGAGGCAATCCTTAACCAAAATAAAGAACTGTGGCAAGAGAAAATTAACAATAAAAGATACTTTCTCTTCGTTTCATCCTTTCTAACTTAGCAGGCATATTAAGTAATGTATTTGACTCTCGTAATAAAAATCATGACTATTTCAGGAAAATGGAAATAAATTTCATCAAATGAGAATGTTCTGGGCCAGAGGTATGTGATTTTTTTAAAAAAACCCACTATTGTTTTTTCTTTTTTTTTTTTTATTATACTTTAAGTTCTAGGGTACATGTGCACAATGTGCAGGTTTGTTACATATGTATACATGTGCCATGTTGGTGTGCTGCACCCATTAACTCATCATTTACATTAGGTATGTCTCCTAATGCTATCCCTCCCCCCACTCACAATAGGACCCGGTGTGTGATGATCCCCTTCCTGTGTCCAAGTGATCTCATTGTTCAGTTCCCACCTATGAGTGAGAACATGTGGTATTTGGTTTTCTGTTCTTGCGATAGTTTGCTGAGAATGATGGTTTCCAGCTGCATCCATGTCCCTACAAAGGACATGAACTCATCCTTTTTTATGGCTGCATAGTATTCCATGGTGTATATGTGCCACATTTTCTTAATCCAGTCTGTCACTGATGGACATTTGGGTTGATTCCAAATCTTTGCTATTGTGAATAGTGCCACAATAAACATATGCATGCATGTGTCTTTATAGCAGCATGACTTATAATCCTTTGAAACCCACTAATTTTTAACCAGTAAAACTTCCTTTTGAAGTTATGCCTTTTCAACTTTCTGAAATAAAGGAGTTTAAACTTTTAAAGGGTAACCTACCTGGGTCACACAACCAAAACATTTTGCATTTGGTTTGGTTATCCTCAGAGATGAATTCCTTTTCTCAGCACCATCAAACCACAGCAATACCTTTTCCCCTGGCTGTGGTCAAGGGGTGGCAGCTATCCAGGTTTTAACTGGGGTTTTTATTGATTATTACCATTATGGAAAGAATTGCTAATAATGACATGAAATGAGATTTAAACTCATAGCTATGGAACAAGATGCACTACAGGATTTATGCAATGGTACATTCAAAAAGAAAAGGAAGGAGTGAGAAAAAAATTGAAAACCAATCCCTGTTACCCCTGTGGTTGGGGAAACGATGAGATACTGGAAAACACAGCCTCTTGGTGTGACAAAGCCCGGGGACCATGTTCCTGTTCTGTAAGAGAGTGAAATGCAGGTGCAGCTCTCTTCCTGGATCTGAAGTATTATTAGGTCGCTGCAGAGACCTGGGAGGGCTGGGCTTCTGTCTCCTGTGTGGTCCCATGAGGGCAGTCCAGTTGGAGAGCTCTGGAGCGGAACTCGTCAGTGTGGGGACCCGCTGCTGGCTCCTGATGAGCGGGTGCACCACAGCACAGAGTGATGGCTGGGGACCTCGCTTCCCGGGCCACCCTGCAGGAGGTGCACTAGCAAGGGCAGGCCATTCCCTGAAGGCTTGCTTAACCTTTCCTCTGGTCCCAATGCTGCTGCCATCTGCCACCTTCCCTCCCGTCGCTCAGCCTGCATCAATGTTGCAACCCCATAAACTGAAATATGGAAGAGATTTAACCAAGTGGAGCTTAACTCTCTGAGGCTACAACATTGCATTCAAATGCAAACACTGCGAGAGGCACACACCTGAGGAAGACGTAGGCACTTACCCTCCAAGAGCAGGTGGCTCCTCTCTGCCATCCCATCTAGTTTGTCTGTTTCCTTACAGCACACATCATGACTTGTAATTATTTTATTTACAAATAGACTTTGTCCCCCCTCTCCTACTAGGAAATAAGCCCTACATGGCAGGAGTCATATCAGAAATGCTGTATTGATTTGCAACATCTAAAGTGCCCACAACGGGGTCTGGCACACATTTAGACACTCCATGGATATTTCTCTTTCTCTCTCTCTCTTTTTTTTTTTTTTTGTGACAGAATCTCACTCTGTTACCCAGGCTGGAGTGCAGTGATGCAGTCTTGGCTCACTGCAACCTCTGCCTCCCAGGCTCAAGTGATCCCCCTTCCTTGACCTCCCATATAGCTGAGACCAAAGGTGCACACCACCATGCCCGGCTAATTTTTTTTATTTTGTAGAGACTGGGTTTCACCGTGTTGCCCAGGGTGGTCTTGAACTCCTGGGCTCAAATGATCCACCTGCCTTGGCCTCCCAAAGTGCTGGGATTGCAGGTGTGAGCCACTGCACCCAGCCATGAATATTTGTTGAATGAATGAATGAGCTCACAATGTAGAGGCTGACTATCCTCACCATCTACCTCCATTAAATGCATTACAAGCTGAAATGGCCCAAGTTTGTTTTGTAGCTGTATTTTTTTGTAGCTGTTTGTTTTGTAGCTGTATTTTTTTGTAGCTGTTTGTTTTGTAGCTGTATTTTTTTGTAGCTGTTTGTTTTGTAGCTGTATATAGTAGAAATTTTGGTTCCCTTTGTTATTTATGCTCCACAAATCATGCCTCTTCTTTCCCTGCCCTTTAACTTTTCTCTTTCTTCTCAGTCCTGTATCTGGAGGCAATTTTTAGCTTCTAGGGCGACCATGGGCTAGTGTGGACCTCAAGGCAGCTGCTCTGAAATGACTGCACAGGTCTGGGTTGAGAGAGGAAGTGCTGAGATGAAGTGAAAGCATGAAGTGTGAGGGACCCCATGCTGCTGTGCTGTTCAGGACGCCACCTGCATGCTCATATGTGGCTGGCCATGGACAAGGCTCCCCTTGACTTCTCTTCCTCCAGCAGGAAGGCCAACAGGCTTGTCCTGTGGTTAGCATGGGACTCTTGGTGAGGATGTCAGCACTGTGGCTTGGCTTTGTTCCACGATGTGCTGCCCCCTCTTTGCACCCCATAACTGCTATTTAAGCCACAATCTTTTCTCATTATTACAATAATTTGCCTTAAAGTCACTGGCTTGTCAGTTACTTGGCTCATACCAGCTGTATTAGTCCATTTTCACACTGCTGATAAAGACATACCTGAGACTGGGTAATTTATAAAGAAAAAGAGATTTAATGGAATCACGCAGTTCTATGTGGCTGGGAAGGCCTCACAATCATGGTGAAAGGTGAAAGGCACATCTTACCTGGTGGTAGGCAAGAGAGAATGAGAGTCAAGTCAAAGGGGAAACCCCGTATAAAACCATCAGATCTGATGAGACTGACTCACTACCATGAGAACAATATGGAAACCACCCCCATGATTCAATTATCTCCCACTGGGTCCCTCCCACAACACATGGGAATTATGGGAGCTACAATTCAAGATGAGATTTGGGTGGGGACACGGCCAAGTCACATCACCAGCAAATCTCTGCTAGCCGTTGAATCACCCAGCAGGCAGGAAGAAAAATCTACAAGGACATGAGAGACTCTCTTCTGTCTGGGTAGATAGAGAGGGATAAAAAGAATTCCACAGAAAGAAACACAAGAGTTGATTATTTACAGGACCTCACCATTCCTAGATAGAAGGCAAAGGATTTTTGTTATTTAATCTATTTTTCTTTCCTTCAAGAGTTTAAAGGAAAGGAAATCCTGGGTCCTCAATGGTATTTGCTTGGTTTCTCATGGGTATCATTTCTTGGATCATTTTTAATATTTAGACATGTTTTCCTATCTGTAAGTGATGCTCCTAATTCCTCATCAGATGTCCATCAGCTAGGGTGCTGTGTAAGGTTATCTATTGTTGCATAAGACACTATGCCTACTTCTGGTGGCTTAACGTCACCTCTTTGTATTTGTTCACGGTCTGCAGTTTGGACTGAGCTCAGCTGCTGGTTCTCCTCCTGGTCTCACCTAGGGTCACTCATGCTGCTACAGTTATCTGGGGGATTGACTGAGGCTAGATGGTTCAGGACAGCCCCACTTACATATCCGGTGGTTATCTGGGGCTGTTGGCTGGGACACCTCAGTTCTTCGTGTGGCCTCTTCTGCAGTGTGACTCCAGACTTCGTTCCATGGTAAGATCCAGGAAGGCAAGCCCTAATGAGGAAGCACTTGTCAAGCTTCTCCCGGCTTCATGTTTGATGGACCAAGTAACTCACACAGCCAAAATCAAGAGTGAATATACAAAGGGATTATGTAAGGACACAGATACCCATAGGTATGATTCACTGGGGACCATTATTGTAACCGTCTACTTCAGGCATAAAGAGTGGTGTGTTATTCATGGGTTTGGCCTTTCATATGCTTCAACTAACTCATTACATTCTTTCATGATTTTGCTAACCCTTCTGTAATGAGGTGCTGGCCAATCCGTGGGAGTATTTCTCAACCTATGCCTTCTAAACATCTGTATCTTGGGGTTAGCAAACTTTTTCTGTGAAGGGCCAGATAATAAATATTTTGGCCTTCATGAACTGCAGTATCTGTTGCAACTGCTCACCTTTGCTGTTGAAATGTGGAAGCAGTCATAGGTGATATGTAAGTGAATGAGCATGGCTGTGTTCCAATAAAACAAAATAGGCAATGGGTCAGATTCGGCCTGTGAACCATGGTTTGTCAATTCTTGATTATATCACAATTTTATAGACTGTCAAAAATAGTTTATTACACTAAAGTATTGTTACTTCTCAAACTTGAAAATTAAATGTTGTCTTTGTAGAATCTGATTTCATCCAGATCAATGCATAAGATTTTTCACCTAATTGTTTAAAATCATAAACAAGTCCATATAATATTTTCCAAGTATCTTTTAAAGAGTCTTAGAAAAAGCTGTGTTCATAGAATAAAATTTAATTAGTTGGTTCAGTGAGAGTTGGAGAGGCAATATAAGTGTAGAAAGCACAAACTTTACAGCCAGACTGCCTGACTTTACCACTAACTAGTTGTGTGACCATAAGCAAGTCACTTAACCTCTCTTTTTAGTTTGATCATCTAAAAATAGGGATGGCAATATTCCCACCTCATAGGATTATTAGGAAGATCAAATGAGTCAGTTCACACAAAATATTTAGAATGGTCCCCAGATCATAGTACATGTTCAGTTAAAATGGTGAAACAAACATCAAAATGTCATAAAACCCTAACTCCCTTAAGTAATAATTTTTGTTAAGAATGGTTATATTACAGAGTTTCTAGGTTCATAGTGTTGTGGTCTAATCTCATGAACCATTAATTGAAAAATTACCATAAATTAGTTTCGATCTGAAGACTTTCAAGCCTAATGAAATTTGACTAGCAAATCACAAAGTAGTAGCGACGTAGTTAGATTTGGTAGCTTGCCACAGGGGATGTGTATAAACATATGGAGGATTATTAGATACTAGGAAGGGGGATATAGGTATACAAGGCACTTCCAGATTTGTAAGTAAAATCTTAGAAAAATGGGTGTGGTGGCTCACGCCTATAATCCCAGCACTTTGGGAGGCTGAGTGGGGTGGATCACCTGAGGTCAGGAGTTCGAGGCCAACTTGGCAAACATGGCAAAACCCTGTCTCTACTAAAAATACAAAAATTAGCCGGGCGTGATGGTGGGTGCCTAAAATCCCAGCTACTCAGGAGTCTGAGGCAGGGAGAATCACTTGAATCCGGGAGGCGGAGGTTGCAGTGAGCCAAGCTTGTGCCATTGCATACTCCAGCCTGGCTGACAAAAGCAAGACTCTTATCTCAAAAAAAAAAAAAAAAAAAAAAAACAAATTTTTTTAAAAAAAAACTCTAGCAGTATTCTGAAAACCAACATCTGGTGGCTAGGAATTGTCTATGTATTATTTTCCTTTGTGTGACAACCTGCTGTTACCATGAGTGTTGCCAGACATGGGATCCACTGTTCTATCAAAACAGTGGAATAAGACCATTCTTGCTGCTGCAGCTGCTGAATCATAGAAGTTGCTAGAGTGGCCAGACAATGCTTTGTTTTGCTTCGTCACGTATAGCTGTGCCCGAGTATGTGTCACGATGGCTCACAGTGACCCGCACTTGACCCCATGGTCAGCATTTCCTCAGTGAATTGTTGTGACTCTGTGGCATTTGTCTTCATTGATTTGGGTTTGCAATCATTATCAGTAGTACTTATGAGGCTCCATGGTCAATATTTGGGTCCATGGACACAGGTAGCTTCGTGGCTCTTCTAATGGTCTTTTGTAGGGCAGGATTTACTGAATCAAAGCTGTTTTCACATTTTACTGTATAATGTCATCATTCGGTCATCATTTACGTCATCATTCAGAACACACACAGTGAAACGTCTACCGCAGGCCAGGTGCTATTAAAGCTGCTGTTAAATTCTCTTCTTAATCAGCAATCATATTTTAAGAAGTAAAAGCCTTGGAGAAAAATATCCCATGGCTGATGTGTGATGATCTGGCTGGTATCTGGAGAAGATCATTGACCTGACACGGGACCTATTTAGTTGGGTAGGATGAGTGGCCACCCAAAAAGAAAAACGGAGGGCAAAAGCCACTCCACTGTGTAGAGAAATTGGGACACACCACTCCAGGGCACCTGGCCCCAAGGCTGCTGTTCCCAAGCCAGTGGCACACCCACTGCAGCGGGGAATCCATCTTCACAGCACACTGTGATGGCAAACAGGACATTGGGCTAAGAAAGCAGCCTTCGGCCTCCTCAGAGTGGCTCTACCTGCCAGTCCACAATGACCTGCATGTAAAAAGCATGAGACCGCAGTTCATGTCATAGGTCCCAAGAAATCTTTGCGTGTCTCTCCCAACCCTCCACTTTTTTTTTTTTTTTTTTCTGAGACACAGTTTCATTCTGTCGCCCAGGCTGGAGTGCAGTGGTGCGATCTTGGCTCACTGCAACCTCTGCCTTCTGGGTTCAAGCGATTCTTGTGCCTCAGCCTCCCAAGTAGCTGCGACTACAGGCATGTGCCATCACACCCAGCTAATTTTTATATTATTAGTAGAGATGGGGTTTTCCCATGTTGGCCAGGCTGGTCTCAAACTTCTGACCTCAAGTGATCTGCCCACCTTGGCCTCCCAAAGTGCTGGGATTACAGGAATGAGCCACTGTGCCCGGCTTCCACTCTCCACTTTATTTTGGAATTCAAGGAAAGGTAAGGTAAGGGTAAGGCTTGAGTCTCAGGAATCCAACTTTGGGGATATAAGGGGGAAAATCCCCTAAGAATAACTGAGGGTCATTTTCACCAGTGTTACATCTTTGGAACCATTGTTCCGTTTTCCCCTGACTTCTTTTGGCCGGAATATACCTTTGAAATTCATTTTTAAAGATTGTCCTGGGTGTCTGGAGATTCAACACTTGGCCAGTTTTGCTACATTTCACGTGTTAAAGGCTTCCATTTACTTTCTCTTTAGGAAGTCATTTCTGATGGCATCTATATACAGGCTACTTCTTGCTCTTATGGTCTTATTCAATGGTCCTCAAACTTCAGCATGCATCAGAATCACCTAGAGGGCTTGTTACAACACAGGCTGTTGGGTCCAGCCTGAGTTTGAGTCAGTAGGTCTTGGCTAG
>NW_012106686.1:717627-721833 GCF_000951045.1 Mandrillus leucophaeus | reverse complement strand
CAGGAGACTGACACAAAAGCAAATCCTTTCAAAGACTGGTAAGGTTTACTTCAATTAAATCTATATTTTATTTTCTCTCCATTTTTTTTTCTAGAAGTGGGATACATTAATTTAGATTAACTAAATGTTTGAGTCAATCAAGCTTCTGGTATAGTTTTAGAGATGACTACAAAACGAAATTGATAGTAACTGAGAAAAATGCTGCTGACACACTAGCTGTAGCACAATTCAAGTTTATTCCATTTGTTCTTGCAACACAAAACTTAAACACAGTATTATTTAGCATTCGGATGTACATGAACTAGGATACTTATGAGAAACCCAATTGTGTCAAAAGTATGACATTGTGGAAAAAATGAACTCAAATATATCAAAATGCACAAAGCACTAGTCTTCCTCCATTACTGCTTAGAAAGATATGATTGTTTCTCCATTTACAAAATAGAATCAGGACAATTTAAATTTTTTATATTTTGCATGCAAAACACTGCAATTGCTTATTTATGTAGGAGGGCACTCTCACCAGCTTCTTCTATACACAATTGAGTATACAATATTGCATGGAAGAAAACAGCAGCTCAATTGAAATATTAGGAAAAAAATCAAATAGATACATATAGATTTAAAATCCAGTACTTGGGAAAAGAAATCAATGAATAAAAGGCCTACTTGTCTGCAGCTTCCACACACTGCACCTACCTACTACCTCTCTTCCATGCTTAACTGGGTTTAGAAAGGTGAGCTATGCGTAGAAGAACTACTTGGGATATTCAAGTGCTGTATTTGAACGATAAGCCTATAGATACCAGTCTGAAGCTGCAAGGGAGACTTTGTTAGTACACTACTATAAACAGGTAAACTACCTGTTTGTACTTGATATAGTGCATATGAAATGACTGATTTAATACAAAACTACAGAACATGCAAGATTCTTTCTGAGATGTTAAGTATTACTTCAGTGGAGAACAAAACTTAACCTTTTGCTAATGCATGTAGTACCAGAAAGCAAACATGGTTTTAGCTTCCTTTACTCAAAATATGAACATTAAGTGTTGTGAATTTGTCTGCCAAGTGGTTCAGAAATACATTATAAATAACCTAGTTAAAAAAAGAAACTGTGAACCATCTTGGTCAGTCTATTCTATTCTATGTTTATATGTTATTTTCTCAAGCAATAGCTTCATAATTATGGGGTTTACAAAAAGGTTGAGAAAGAAGAGGGAAGGCGAAATAGCCTCTACTGCATTACAAGGAACATCAGGATAAACTGTACAAAGAATTACATGGTTTCCATACCATGAATGTAGAAAGCAGACCAGGTTTAGGAATGATAGGACAATGCACTCTCTGCAATAGCCAACTACAACAAAACACTTCGAAAGTAAAGGTGAAAATTATGTAAAGGGAAAAAATTCAAGCCTTTAAATAGCATTATGTCAAGAGGTGAAAACAAAGGTATCAAAACACCCTGTTGCACTACGTTGATAGTTACAGACTGATAGAGTGCCCTCCCTTTTCAATAAGGATGTCTCCATATTTTAGTTCAGTGATGTAATGAAGTACTGATTACTGATTTTTAACCCAACTCTTAATAGGCTGCATTAAGACAGCAAAATTAGCCAAATACAACAAAGTATTGAAACCACTACTTTGTGATTGTGTTCTTGGATATAGGAAAATTACAGGGTTAGGCTAGTTGTAAGTGAAAAAGCCACAGGATTAAAAAAAGGGCTCATGGGGAAAGATACACACACACACCCATACCCACACACACCTACAGACCCACACGCCCACACGCCAACCAACCAATCAGCAACTGATCAGTAAAACTTGTTATTAACCAGGGTGACTGTTCTTGGTAATAGTTTAACCCTGCTGTAGAATGCTACGTTGCCTTTAAAAACCAATTCAATTATTACCCACAATCTGAGTATCAGTCCCTAACCCACCCCCTCCCCTCTCTAAAAATTTGAGGTACATTCAATTATTGCATGACTTGGCTAAGAAAAAACTCTTAATATTTTTAGTAAGGTTATATGGATGGCAAGTCAAAGGAATCTTAACATTTTAAATGCAAGATATAAAATTTAAGCTTATATATTTTAATTAGCTGTACTGCTCATGAAATAAATATTTGGAAATATGTGTAAATATTTTCTGCAGGTCATAAGAACACCATTTTAGGGCACTGTATTCTAAGAACAGAGAATACATTCTGAAGTTGTCACACTTTATGCGATGCATGATTTATAAAAGCAACAAAAATATATTATGCAGGTGGGTTGGCATATGTTCAGCAGAAGCCTATCAACAACTCTGGGAAACCTGGTTACAAGTGTATTTTTGAAGGGATGGGGCTAAATTTGTCCAAACAGTAAATCTCACCCCAGTGATAGCTTTGGTGCAATAAGTAATCAGCATCCAAGATGGGTCTGAGAGAGGCATTCCAAAGAATGTTCCTTAATTTTCCACACATAACCAAGGTCAATCCATTCAAACAGCAAATAAAGAAAATCCATAGGTACTAAGATAACTGTTCTCTCTTTATATGATACTAACAGGCTTATGGCTATGATTCTATTTTTAAATCCCCTTTTACTACCAGCAGGAGTTTGAAAGTGTTTCAATGCTATATAAATGTATGAATCTAGAGGAGAAAAAAATATGCATACTGGAATGGTTTCTCCTTTAGACTTCCAAAACTTAAGATTTTATAAATAAAACTAGTCAGTTTTATCTAAAGAGACATGAAATCCATGTGAAAGGGGAGAGAAAATCCAAAGTTCAGTCATCCAGCAATTTAGGAGTGTGCCCCTCCTCACCTTAACTAAGCTTTCACATAAAGCTTAAAGTCACTGAGGAAAGATTTGGTCACCAACCTTATAGGCAGCGCTCTTAACTATGCCAGGAAATCCCCAGTAGAATGCATTCTTAAGGCAGAAGGCTAGAGCTAATTGCTTATCTCAGCACCCTAAGTTTACATCACAGCAGCCACTACTGCTCACACAGTTAGGGCTACCAAATATGTCGAGTTGGCCTTTGTAGAATCAGACCTTCAACACAATCAATTAATAAATTAGCTAGGGAGCTGAAAAGGTCAAATGATACTGGTGTATTTTGTCTTTGCTCTCCCTTGGGTATAAGGTGTATTAGAAAGGGAAGAGGCTTACTTGATCAGGAATCCCAGTAAAAGCCTGATCATGGTTCTTTTTGCCCCTCCTCCAAAACACTTTTTTTTTTTTTTCCGGTAGTCTGATTTGTTATGAATTTATCTCTCCCCTCACCCCTCTTAAAGTATTTAGCTGAAGAAGCTGGCAGATAGAGAGTGACAGACAGACAGGCAGCAGTGTGAGGCCACAGGAGAGTCATTCTTCCCAAGTTATCAGTCCATCCATCCATCACTGGAGAAGAGCTTTGATTGCCTGGTTGTCAGTGGCTTCAAAGGCGGTCAGTCCATCTGGGCCTTTCACAGTTTTATCAGCACCCTGGAAAAGAGAGGAAAGGGTCCTTATCATTAAATGAGCCCACAACTGGGGGAAGAAAATGTAAGACTAGATTGCATGGCACAGGTTAATGTTTACATCAAGAATTAAAAATTCCTTTACTAGTGGAGACTATTCTACTGCAGAAAAACAAAAAAGCTGGCAATGTTATGGATTAATGTTGTAAAAACGCCACATTATTTTTCAGGCACTAAGAATTGTAAGCTACAAAATTAACCCAGGCAATCACTGGCTTTCATTTATACTATCATATATTTATCTAATTAGGCTTTAAAAACAATATCCCTATGCACAGTATGAAATGGGGAAAAAGTAAATCACTTTGCTAAAGTATTTCTGTGACAAATTATTTTTTCTTATTTGAAACACTTTTTGTATATAATACTTAATGCACTCTACATCAAGAACATATACGGTATTGGTCATTTTACTTGTAAAAACTTTGCAGTAAATGAGAGGCAGACTGTAAGAAGGTTCCCTGCAATATTGTAGGGAAATATTCAGTGCAGATACCAGACCGCTCTGAACGCTTAACCTGGACAGTGCTGCCTTGGAACATTTTATCTGCAACACGGCATTCTGGTTTTGAGAGGGTGTATGTGCCCTTTTGTGCCTGTATGTTTTATCTGTCTGCCCTTTCTGGATGAAAGCTCCATGGCGGCAGTAATTCACCACTATACTCCCAGGACCTGGAAAAGTGCCT
>NW_012106686.1:714220-716592 GCF_000951045.1 Mandrillus leucophaeus | reverse complement strand
GTCTTATTCAATGGTCCTCAAACTTCAGCATGCATCAGAATCACCTAGAGGGCTTGTTACAACACAGGCTGTTGGGTCCAGCCTGAGTTTGAGTCAGTAGGTCTTGGCTAGAGTCCAAAAGTTTGCATTTTTATCAAGTTTCCAGGTTATGGTGATGCTGTTGGTGTAGACACCACATTTTGAGAATCAATGATGTTACAGAAAGAGGAAAAAAATAATCTCATGGTGGTCTGGCATACTGTGCTGCATGGAAGTCCTATGACAGCTGTTCTCTAATCGCAAACTAATTCCCCTCTAAGCTCTTTCTTTCTACTGGATGTATGCCTTCCATCCATATATGTGGGTCTGTTCTTCAATCATTATATAAGGCGACTCTGTTCCCTTTAAAACGTATTTAACCAGATTTAAACTTTCTTTATAGAGCCCAATTCTTTTTTCTTCTTGAGACTGGGTCTCACTTTGTTGCCTAGACCGGAGTGCAGTGGTGCAAACACAGCTCACTCACTGTAGCCTCAAACCTCCCAAGCTCAAGCAATCCTCCCACCTCAGCCTCCCAAGTAGCTGGGTCTATAGGCACTTGTCACCATACCCAGCTAATTGTTTTTTAATTTTTTGCAGAGACTCAGTTTCCCTCTGTTGCTCAGGCTGGTCTCAAACTCCTGGGCTCAAGTGATGTCCCTTGCCTCAGCCTCCCAAAGTGCTGGGATTACAGGCGTGAGCCACTGCGCTGGTCCTAGATTCCAAGTCTTAAAATGAGAACTTCAAACATTTTCTGTAAACACTTCCCCCTAAAGCCGCACATGGTCCCCATTTATACTTCAGTCAACAACGTGAAAGTTTTAAAACAAAGTTTTTGCTATAACTTAGTATCTGCACATATTTTTTTCTATCATTAAAAGTAAACTGCGAATAGTCTCCTGGTGTTGACAAGATTACAGCACAATCAAACTAATTTTGTATTTAATTTTGTTCAGTTTTAAGGTTCAAAGTGATCATCCTGAAAATTACACTCTAAAAAGGTGCTTGTAGTTGAGTTTGGGAAATGCAGATCTCCAAGAAATGTGGAGCAACTTAGATGAGCAATGAAAGGATCAAAGAGGTTTAACCACGACTTCATTTTCTTCAACCCCTCTGAAGATCCTGATGCTCTGGGATGTGTTGGCTATACCTTGTTCCCCGTCAACCAGGAGCATTACTGAAGTTATAGTAAAACAATGTCAGGAGACTGACACAAAAGCAAATCCTTTCAAAGACTGGTAAGGTTTACTTCAATTAAATCTATATTTTATTTTCTCTCCATTTTTTTTTCTAGAAGTGGGATACATTAATTTAGATTAACTAAATGTTTGAGTCAATCAAGCTTCTGGTATAGTTTTAGAGATGACTACAAAACGAAATTGATAGTAACTGAGAAAAATGCTGCTGACACACTAGCTGTAGCACAATTCAAGTTTATTCCATTTGTTCTTGCAACACAAAACTTAAACACAGTATTATTTAGCATTCGGATGTACATGAACTAGGATACTTATGAGAAACCCAATTGTGTCAAAAGTATGACATTGTGGAAAAAATGAACTCAAATATATCAAAATGCACAAAGCACTAGTCTTCCTCCATTACTGCTTAGAAAGATATGATTGTTTCTCCATTTACAAAATAGAATCAGGACAATTTAAATTTTTTATATTTTGCATGCAAAACACTGCAATTGCTTATTTATGTAGGAGGGCACTCTCACCAGCTTCTTCTATACACAATTGAGTATACAATATTGCATGGAAGAAAACAGCAGCTCAATTGAAATATTAGGAAAAAAATCAAATAGATACATATAGATTTAAAATCCAGTACTTGGGAAAAGAAATCAATGAATAAAAGGCCTACTTGTCTGCAGCTTCCACACACTGCACCTACCTACTACCTCTCTTCCATGCTTAACTGGGTTTAGAAAGGTGAGCTATGCGTAGAAGAACTACTTGGGATATTCAAGTGCTGTATTTGAACGATAAGCCTATAGATACCAGTCTGAAGCTGCAAGGGAGACTTTGTTAGTACACTACTATAAACAGGTAAACTACCTGTTTGTACTTGATATAGTGCATATGAAATGACTGATTTAATACAAAACTACAGAACATGCAAGATTTTTTCTGAGATGTTAAGTATTACTTCAGTGGAGAACAAAACTTACTTAACCTTTTGCTAATGCATGTAGTACCAGAAAGCAAACATGGTTTTAGCTTCCTTTACTCAAAATATGAACATTAAGTGTTGTGAATTTGTCTGCCAAGTGGTTCAGAAATACATTATAAATAACCTAGTTAAAAAAAGAAACTGTGAACCATCTTGGTCAGTCTATTCTATTCTAT
>NW_012106686.1:702965-708605 GCF_000951045.1 Mandrillus leucophaeus | reverse complement strand
TTTTTTTTTTTTCCGGTAGTCTGATTTGTTATGAATTTATCTCTCCCCTCACCCCTCTTAAAGTATTTAGCTGAAGAAGCTGGCAGATAGAGAGTGACAGACAGACAGGCAGCAGTGTGAGGCCACAGGAGAGTCATTCTTCCCAAGTTATCAGTCCATCCATCCATCACTGGAGAAGAGCTTTGATTGCCTGGTTGTCAGTGGCTTCAAAGGCGGTCAGTCCATCTGGGCCTTTCACAGTTTTATCAGCACCCTGGAAAAGAGAGGAAAGGGTCCTTATCATTAAATGAGCCCACAACTGGGGGAAGAAAATGTAAGACTAGATTGCATGGCACAGGTTAATGTTTACATCAAGAATTAAAAATTCCTTTACTAGTGGAGACTATTCTACTGCAGAAAAACAAAAAAGCTGGCAATGTTATGGATTAATGTTGTAAAAACGCCACATTATTTTTCAGGCACTAAGAATTGTAAGCTACAAAATTAACCCAGGCAATCACTGGCTTTCATTTATACTATCATATATTTATCTAATTAGGCTTTAAAAACAATATCCCTATGCACAGTATGAAATGGGGAAAAAGTAAATCACTTTGCTAAAGTATTTCTGTGACAAATTATTTTTTCTTATTTGAAACACTTTTTGTATATAATACTTAATGCACTCTACATCAAGAACATATACAGTATTGGTCATTTTACTTGTAAAAACTTTGCAGTAAATGAGAGGCAGACTGTAAGAAGGTTCCCTGCAATATTGTAGGGAAATATTCAGTGCAGATACCAGACCGCTCTGAACGCTTAACCTGGACAGTGCTGCCTTGGAACATTTTATCTGCAACACGGCATTCTGGTTTTGAGAGGGTGTATGTGCCCTTTTGTGCCTGTATGTTTTATCTGTCTGCCCTTTCTGGATGAAAGCTCCATGGCGGCAGTAATTCACCACTATACTCCCAGGACCTGGAAAAGTGCCTAGGCGCATGGTAGGTTAATCTGCTCCCAAACCAGGTCTGATTCTTAACTCCCAGAGACAACATCCTACCATCTGAGGGTTCTCTTCACCAGCTCTAGCTCCAGCCAGTATTTATTCACCACATAATCTCTAGAGTCCTGACCCACTCCCCTTGCCAAATCTCATGCATTCTTCTGCTTGTTCCTGACGCCTACAGAATTGTTTAAACTTGGCATACATGGTCCTTTAGAGGCTAACACTGGTCAACTTTACCAGTCTCTTCTCCAGTTAACCTCTCCATGCTCTAATCCTACAGAGTTTCCCCCCAGTTCCTTCCTGCCATGTGTCACGCCTTTATCCATGTGGGCTCTACATGGGATGCCTTACCCTTTTCTTTGGCAAATCCACCCATTCACTCAACAAGTATTTACTGAATGTTTAATGTGCACATCCTGTGTAAAGGACTGGAGAATCAAAGGAAAGTAAGACAAGAGTCTGCCGGTCTGGATGGTATGAGAGTCAGACAACTCAACCAACACACCACCATGAGAAGAGAACAGTAACAGGGATGAGTGGCCCATAATCAGAACAGGAGGTGGCAGGAGGGCATTTTAAGGGAGAAAGTCTTCTGAGATGAGGTAAAAAGCCTGAGCTGAGTCTTGACGAGGAGTACAGGCTAATTGGTTAGTAAATCAGGAAGGAGATGACATTCTAGGAAGTGTGAAATGATCACAAAGTCCTCCTCAGTATTATTATAAAAGTCTCTATTTCCTCATTTCTAAATGAATTTAACTGCTTCATGGAAGACATGGAATTCAGGGTCAAGTGGAAGAGACATCAGTGCATGAGAACTTCAATGCTATGAGTCCTGCCACAAGGGTTAAGGGACAACTGGGATAACTGTATTCAAAAAAGTTATTTCTTATTCATTTTGATGGCTGTTTTTATGACTAGCATTATAAACTGTAATTCTGCATTAGCAGTTACATATTATAGTGAACTTCTATTGCTTTTTAGCTACCGGAGTTTATTTCCCTCCATTTGATGGCAGCACCCTAATTTCATCTCGGGGAATCATTTGTCCCCTATTGTTTTTTAACATTTTAATTTTTAATTATCATGGGTACAGAACAGTTCTATATATTGATGGGGTATGTGATGTTGTGATACGGTCATACAATGTGTAATGATCAAATCAGGGCCCTTATCACGTCTTTATGTGTTAGAACATTCTAATTCCGCTCTTTTACTTATTTTAAAATACACAGTAAATTGTTAACAATTGTAAACAATAAGTTGTTAATAACAGTTAACAATTTACTGTAGCCCTGTTGTGCTACCAAATACTAGATCATATTCATGGTAAGTGTATTTCTGTTCCCCTTACCCATTCCCAGTGTCCTCTATAGTCCTAGGATTATAAAATGGAGATGCTTATTTTCCTCACCAAATTTCAAAGATTTATTTAACTCAAGCGGAATACTCTCTCCTAGATTCTGAATCTTGACTGAAGAGATCAAAAGAGGGAATATAAGAAGTCAGAGCTCATTTCTGGGGCATCACCTTCGATGAGCCAGCTGAGAAGTTCCCGCTACCCAGAGCCCTGCAGTTGCCACAGCTCAGTCTCTTCTCAGCCTGGTTCCCAGGTTTTCCTGTTGATTTTTCAAAAATTCCTTTTTTGAAGGGAATTTTCAAAAATTCCTTTGAAAATTTTTCAGGAGCTTTTCAAAAATTCCTTTTCTGCTTGTTGACTTATCTCTGCTATTTGCAACCAGAAGTATTTAGATAAAATATTTTTAAAATGTGCATGTCACCTTTTTCCTAATTATGATGCAAACTTAGAAAACTCATAATTCTATAGGTTAGATACAAGTAATGTTAACATCTTAGTCTTTCCTTCTACTCTTCTGCTCTAAATATGTATACATATATACTTGTTTAAAAAATGATCCGAGTAATTATAAGTAGAGTGACTATATTTATATCAGACAAAAGAAGCCTTAAGATAAAAAATATTACTAGAGACAAAGAGGACATTTCATAATGATAAAAGGTTCACAATTCAAAAATGTAATTTAAAAGTTCCATTTGTAGTAGCATCAGAAAGGATAAAAACACTTAAGAATAAATTTAAGGCCAGGCGTAGTGGCTCACAGCTGTAATCCCAGCACTTTGGGAGGCCTATGCAGGTGGATCACCTGAGGCCAGGAGTTCCAGACCAGCCTAGCCAACATGGCAAAACCCCATCTCTACTAAAAACACAAAAATTAGCCTCATGTGGTGGCACACGCCTGTAATCGTAGCTACTCCGTAGGCTAAGGCATGAAAATCACCTGAACCCAGGAGGCGGAGGTTGCAGTAAGCTGAGATGAGATCATGACGCTGCACTCCAGCCTGGGCAACTAAGCAAGACTCAGTCTAAAATAAAATAAAATAAAATAAAAAAATAAATAAAGATTGAATTTAATAAAGTAAAACCAGTTGCTCTAAAAAAATAAAAGATGAACCGGTTTTGTCAATATAGGTAAGAATATTAAAACAACTTTTTTTGGTACTTGATGCAGTAACTGAAGAATTTAAGTATATTTGGCCCTATCCCTTCCTTGAAGAAAACATTTTAAAATTGTTTTTAATTATTTGCATAACTTTAAATAATATACTCATGCTGATATTTGAGCTATAACTTTAGATTTTATCTTTTGACTTCCTGCTACATAGATAAGCCTTTAGCTCATCACTACCACCCTTCCCTAGACCCTCGCAATTTCTTATACTTAAAATACTTTCTTTATAAATGTAAACGATATTTATTTAAACCTGTATTTCTTGTTCCATCAGTTCTCATAAAGTAATTTTATAAGATACTTTCTCAACCTTCCCATCACTCCCTTCACCTCCTAATTTGCCAGCTTTTCTATTTTGTCAAGATTAACTTTTATATTCTGGCATGTAAAAACTATGTTTTTATCAATTCTTATAGTTAAAATAAGTGATGTTCAAATTATTTCTAGGTAAATACTGCTCATGGTGGCACCTAGCAGCCTAATATGACTAGTCATTTTCTCTCTGTTGTTCCAATACTGCAACCCTGTGCAATTCTCACAAATGACAGAATCAGAAGGTAACACTTACAGTAGCAGCCTGAGTTTTCCCCAGTCCCACAAACTTATGAATTAAAATGATTTGGCTCTGTGTCCCCACCCAAATCTCAAGTCTAACTGTAATTCCCAATGTTGGAGGTGGGGCCTAGTGGGAGGTGACTGGATCACGGGTGCTAATGGTTTGGCACCACCCCCCACCCTCCTAGTGCTGTCCTGTGATAGAGTTCTCATGAGATCTGGTTGCTTAAAAGTGTGTAGCACCTCCCCCTTCACACTGTCTCCTGCCACCATGAGAAGATATGACTGCTTCCCCTTTGCCTCCTGCCAGGACTGTAAGTTTCCTGAGGCCTCCCCAGCCATGCCTCCTGTACAGCCTGAGGAACTGTGAGTGAATTAAACCTCTTCTCTTCATAAATTACCCAGTCTCAGGTAGTTCTTTATAGCAGTGTGAGAACAGACTAATTCATGAACCAATTTGTTACTCTTAAGGTAAATTGCTACCACAGAGAGAACCTAAAACACAATGAACTGAACTAAGTTAATTTATTTCTTGCTCATAAAACAGTCTTAGTGGTAAGCACACAGAGGTTGGCAGGGTGGCTCTGTCCTTTAAGGTCATCTAAGGACCTAAGTTCCTTCCATTCTGTTGATCTTCCATGGGTACACTCCTCATCCATATGCTGGAGCTGGCTCATTCTACATCTCTTTTTAGCCTTCTAGATAAGGAGAAAAGTCCACAGCAAGTGGATTCATATTTTGTAATGATTTGGAAGTGACACACATCATTTGTGCATATCCCATTAGCCTAAAAGTTAGACACACAGCCATAATTAAAACTGCAAGGAAAGCTGAGACACAAGGACTACTTAGGCTGCCATGTGGACAACTACAACCTGGGGTTTTCTTTCTAAAGCACAAGGAAAAATCAGACATGGCAGACAATTTGCAACCTGACCTATACTGCTCTGAAAACACTTTGAAATAAGTCACTAACATCCTCTAAATGCCAAGTGTAGTCAATATATATGGTATCTGAACAGTGATGATAGTCTTATTCCCAACTCATTATAGTCCTAACTCTGAAGACAGTATTATCTCCACATTCTCCTGCCTAGCCTGCCTCTCCCTCCCGCACCAACTCCTTCTACTCTCCCCTGCCTCCCTTTACTTTCTCTGGCTGTCCTTTATACAAGGTTCAGGTCTTTAACACTCTTCATAACTTGCTCAACATGCTCTTCCTAATCATGTCATCCATGTCCAACCTTTATTGTCCTCATTCTGAGGACTGGCTTTGAGACTTACCTACTTTAAGTTCCATAAATACCTTGAATTCAACCTCTCCCAAAAGGAATCTGTAATCATCTTTTCCTATAAACCTTGCTTCTTTTTCAATATTCTCTAACAAGGTGAAGAACACTACCATCTTCCAGAAGATGTGGAGGACAGTATGCAGTTCTTGTTTACTTAGTCTTCAGACCATACTATTAACATTTCCCATCTGTCCTTGGTTCTCCATTGCTACCATCACTTTTTTAGTTCAGGTATAAACATTTTGATGCAATGATTTATTTTATTTTATTTTATTTT
>NW_012106686.1:698543-701880 GCF_000951045.1 Mandrillus leucophaeus | reverse complement strand
CCCTTCTCTACAAAAAATACAAAAATTAGCCAGGCATGGTGGCAGGCACCTGTAATCCCAGCTACTGGGGAGGCTGAGGCAGAAGAATCACTTGAACCCAGGAGGTGGAGGCTGCAGTGAGCCGAGATTGCGCCACTGCACTCCAGCCTGGGTGACAGAGCGAGACTCCATCTCAAAACAAAACAAAACAAAACAAAAATGGATACAAATGGGAACTAAAAATATATGATAGGGAACTTGATAAAATAATTACAGTATTGAATCAGGCAGATTTAAAGACAGACTGCTGTGAATAGATCAACAAAGCATTTCCATTGTGAATAGGCCGCCTGCCTACTAGCACACTATATAACATACTTATTTTCAGGTAATTTCAACATAGAAGTCCCTTTATTGCTGACATCTGATGAGAATCAGAACTAGGTGCATTTATCTATATTTAGAGCATGATTCTGCTGATTTTTCTGAAGTTTTCTGGGGGAGAAAAAGGTTGCTATCGCCAAGTTAAAGCGACTCAGACAGACAGGTTGTTTGTCATTCTAGGCAGTAAATGTTTTTAAGACATTGCAAGTAATTTATTGATCTTCAGATGCCACACTTGTAGATAATCAAGTATTATTTGATAGTGTGAGTTCAAACATGGAGAATGTTTTAAAAAACTTCAAGTCATGCTATCTCCACCCATAAATAATTTACAATCTAGCTGGAAAGGTAAGATATACCCACATGAAACAACAGGAACGTATCTTTACCTGCTTGTCACCTTTATCTACTTCTTCCTTCAGATAGCCTAATTCCACTGAACATTATCAGTTGTTAGCATGTACAAATAGGCCAAGAGAACTGGACTAGTAACATTTTAAGGATGAAACTCTCAAACTCCTACAGAGGTTATCTGACGTTCTAGTGACAAAAGGCTTTTGTCAAGGTTTTTGAAGATGCTGCTTATAGTTATACTGATAAAATGACAGAATAACCAGCAGCTTTGTTTCCATGCAAAATTTATAAAATCAGGCAGAAAATTAGTGCGCACATGCACGCACACATATATACATATCCAAGTGCTAACTGGATACACACACACACACACACACACACACACACCCCTCTCTCTTTCTCTCTCTCTGGAACCAAATATAAATACAGTCATCTATATATATAGTCATGCCTCTGTGTGTGAGGGGGATTGGTTCCTGACTCCCTCTTGGATACCCAAATCCCTTATATAAAATAGCTTAGGATTTGCATATAACATACACACATCCTCTTGTATATTTTAAATTATCTATAGATTACTTATAATACCTAATACAATGTAAATGCTATATAAATACAGTTGAACCTTGAACATGGGTTTGAACTGTGCAGGTCCAATTATAAGGAGATTTTTTTCAATAAAAGTTACATGGAGTGTGCCTGCCTCTTCTGTCCCTCCTTCCACCTCTTCCTCCTCTGAGACAGCAAGACTAACCCCCAATTCCTCCTCCTCAAGCTACCTGAAGCAAAGAAAATGAGGATAAAGACAAAAGGTCTTTATGGTAACCCACTTCCACTTAATGAATAGTAAATTTTGTCTTTGTAATGATTTTCTTAATAGTCTTTTCTCCAGCTTACTTTACTGTAACAATGCAGTATATAATACATACAAAAAATATGTGTTGACTGTTTATGTGATCATATGTTTCCGGTCAACAGGAAGCTATTAGTTTTTTGGAAGTCAAAAATTCTATGTGGATTTTTGACTGTGCAGGGATTGGCGACCCTAAGCCCCTGCATTGTTCAAGGCTCACCTAGTTGTTACACTGTATTGCTTTTTAAATTTATATTATTTTTAATTACTGTGCTATTAATTATTTTTTCTGAATCTATTTTTGATCTGTGGTTGAATCCATGGATACAAAACCTATGGCTATGGAGGGCAAACTGTGTGTTATCTCTATATATGCATATGGATTTACCTATCGACACATACACATAAACACACACATACCCTTCCCCCTTGGAATATAACCAATTACTTCAGAAAATTTTCTTTAGCAAGCATGGTTTTGAATGGTCAATTCACTTTGGAAAGAAAGCAATTTAGAATCAAATACAAAAAGGACTAAGACTGCAGTTGAGGATTAAAGGCAATTCAAGGAATATTTGCAATGTTCCTAGTTTGAGGTTTTATGACAGATACTTATCAGGTAAGGATTCCAGCAACCTTATGTTGATTTGAACTGATAGGATGTGAATATAAAACTTTAAAAAACCATTGAAACAGCTTTACAGAGTTTAAGCTCTTTATCATTCCATAGAAGCATGCTGGCATCCTCACGCAGAAATTTTTATTTCAAATACAGACTTTCTCAGTCAAAATAAAATCAGAAACAGAAAATAGAAAGGAGACAAGGCCTACTGAAGACGGTCACACTAACAACAATAACATCTGACAAGAGCTTGACATGACTATAGTAAGAAAGAAACCAAGATTGAGCCCGGCTAAAGCTTAGCTAGTGTCAGGACAATTAACCAAAACTTCAACAGACCCCCTCGAGGGTTGCATGCTGGTAAGGCTTCAAGGAAATCACCATGCCGTTACTCATTACTCTGCTTAAGAGAAAAGTATATAATACCCTTAAGAAATTTTCTATCCAAAATAGTTATTTTTTACCCTTACAAAGGTTTCTTCCCCCTCCTCCACAGTAGTTGTTACTACCTGAAATTAAGTTACATTTATTTGTATACCTGTTTACTCTGTCTTCCCTCTAGAAAATGAGGTGTCCAAGAGCAGAGGATCTGTTTACCTTGTTAACTCCTATATCCCCAGAATTTAAATGAATACAGTGTGTACTCCCTTTTGATATTAAATGTCTCATGAAGACTTCGAAAAATGTAAAGGATCAAAGACATTCTTTGTTCTTTCCCTGGAACCACCCAATTACCTCTCATTCAATTGTTAGATTCTCTGTGAAGCCCGCTGGGATTTCCCAGGCAGCTGGTGCCCTGGAGATCACAGGTCAATACTGTAGCTCACTCAGCATCTGACACAACCCACTTCCAATCTGTTCTTCCTTGCTTTCCTCTACTACAGAGGTTGAAAAAAAATGAAATCCTCAGACTCCCTTCAAGCTACAGGTGGCTATCTGACCTAATTTTGGCCTGTCCTATGCAGTGTGGGCTAGCAACAACATACACAGTGGAGCCAGTCACTTAGCCTTGGACTGCACACCTTCAGACTTTCGCGTTTAGATCACTGCAGTAAGGGTTTTTGTTACTCATGGCTAAACTCCACCTCTCTTAGGGAACTTACCACAGTCTGTAATTAACTGTTAACAGGTATATCTTCCCCAAA
>NW_012106686.1:665996-698493 GCF_000951045.1 Mandrillus leucophaeus | reverse complement strand
AATTACTGTGCTATTAATTATTTTTTCTGAATCTATTTTTGATCTGTGGTTGAATCCATGGATACAAAACCTATGGCTATGGAGGGCAAACTGTGTGTTATCTCTATATATGCATATGGATTTACCTATCGACACATACACATAAACACACACATACCCTTCCCCCTTGGAATATAACCAATTACTTCAGAAAATTTTCTTTAGCAAGCATGGTTTTGAATGGTCAATTCACTTTGGAAAGAAAGCAATTTAGAATCAAATACAAAAAGGACTAAGACTGCAGTTGAGGATTAAAGGCAATTCAAGGAATATTTGCAATGTTCCTAGTTTGAGGTTTTATGACAGATACTTATCAGGTAAGGATTCCAGCAACCTTATGTTGATTTGAACTGATAGGATGTGAATATAAAACTTTAAAAAACCATTGAAACAGCTTTACAGAGTTTAAGCTCTTTATCATTCCATAGAAGCATGCTGGCATCCTCACGCAGAAATTTTTATTTCAAATACAGACTTTCTCAGTCAAAATAAAATCAGAAACAGAAAATAGAAAGGAGACAAGGCCTACTGAAGACGGTCACACTAACAACAATAACATCTGACAAGAGCTTGACATGACTATAGTAAGAAAGAAACCAAGATTGAGCCCGGCTAAAGCTTAGCTAGTGTCAGGACAATTAACCAAAACTTCAACAGACCCCCTCGAGGGTTGCATGCTGGTAAGGCTTCAAGGAAATCACCATGCCGTTACTCATTACTCTGCTTAAGAGAAAAGTATATAATACCCTTAAGAAATTTTCTATCCAAAATAGTTATTTTTTACCCTTACAAAGGTTTCTTCCCCCTCCTCCACAGTAGTTGTTACTACCTGAAATTAAGTTACATTTATTTGTATACCTGTTTACTCTGTCTTCCCTCTAGAAAATGAGGTGTCCAAGAGCAGAGGATCTGTTTACCTTGTTAACTCCTATATCCCCAGAATTTAAATGAATACAGTGTGTACTCCCTTTTGATATTAAATGTCTCATGAAGACTTCGAAAAATGTAAAGGATCAAAGACATTCTTTGTTCTTTCCCTGGAACCACCCAATTACCTCTCATTCAATTGTTAGATTCTCTGTGAAGCCCGCTGGGATTTCCCAGGCAGCTGGTGCCCTGGAGATCACAGGTCAATACTGTAGCTCACTCAGCATCTGACACAACCCACTTCCAATCTGTTCTTCCTTGCTTTCCTCTACTACAGAGGTTGAAAAAAAATGAAATCCTCAGACTCCCTTCAAGCTACAGGTGGCTATCTGACCTAATTTTGGCCTGTCCTATGCAGTGTGGGCTAGCAACAACATACACAGTGGAGCCAGTCACTTAGCCTTGGACTGCACACCTTCAGACTTTCGCGTTTAGATCACTGCAGTAAGGGTTTTTGTTACTCATGGCTAAACTCCACCTCTCTTAGGGAACTTACCACAGTCTGTAATTAACTGTTAACAGGTATATCTTCCCCAAATTAGGCTGAGCTCCATGAAGGAAGGGGTCCTGTTATATTTGTCCCTGTGGCTTTAATACCTAGGATAATGCCTGGTAGCCAGCAGATGCTCAATGAATATTAAATAAATGAAAAAAATTCACACCTGGGTCATAGTAACAGAAATCTTACCCTTAGTGAACACAAGCGTTCAAATTAAAATGAAAAATTAATTTTTAAAAAATACTATCTTGTCTAAGTATGTAATACTGTATCATGAGAATATTGTCAATTATTCTGAATCAATTTATATGCATTTTAGAACAGTCTTGAGAAACTGTGCTATACTCACAAAGAACTCCATTATCTCATGATTTGGGGCAACTGTAGTTCCCTGGTACTATGAGAAAAATATTCAGAATCTTAAAACCTTACACTGTTTAAATATATACTTAAATATTACCATTACCATAGAACTCACATGTATAACTCAATTTCGGAAACTACTAAAAATGGATTTGGTATTTAGTGACATTAAAAAATTATTCAAATACCTACAATTATACATACTTTGCAGTTTTATCTACTGGTGCAAGATGATTTCATAGTACACTTAATTTCATATTTAATTTACATATTGATACAGGAGACAGTAAAGACAATTTCTGGATACCCTATAACGTCTAATATAATACAAAACACAGTGATTGTTATAGCCCTTACATTTTTTGTAGCAGTTTTGAGTTTTTAATGTCACAGTACAAATATGTAACAACATTTTTCTCACAGCAGTCCCCTGAAGTAGGCATTGTTAACTCCATTTTGTAGACAGGCTCTCAAGCTCAGTTAAGAAACTTGCCCAAGGTCACTCAAAAAAATCTAAACAGGCAGATACTTCAAGTTTTCCAAGCAGCTGCTCAAACTTTGTCTGAATGACAAAAACTAACAAATGAGACTCACACACATGTGAGCAATAAGACACATTTTATGTTTCGTTTTATTCCTTATTTGAACAGTTAACTATAGTTCATTTTCAGTTGCATATATAATGGTATTGGATTTGTTCTCATGGTACCCCTAGTAAAAATATGATTTTAACATCTCTATAGCAATCATATTTAGCATGAGTAGAAAGATCATTTCAAGGTTTCAGAGAAAAATTCATCATGGAATTAAGAGGATGGGTTAAAGCACAAATGAGCCTTCAAATTCCTCCTCTTCAAGGACATTCAGATACCAAGCTGTTACATTACTTTTTTTTTTTTTTTTCTGAGGCGGAGTTTCACTCTCGTTTCTCAGACTGGGGTGCAATGGTATGATCTCCGCTCACTGCAACTCCACCTCCCTGGTTCAAGCTATTCTCCTGCCTCAGCCTCCCGAGTGGCTGGGATTACAGGCGCCTGCCACCACGCCTGGCTAATTTTTTTGCATTTTTCGTAGACATGGGGTTTAACCATGTTGGCCAAGCTGGTCTCGAACTCCTGACCTCAGGTGATTCACCTGCCTCGGCCTCCCAAAGTGCTGGGATTACAGGCGTGAGCCACTGTGCCCGGCTGCAGTTATATCACTTAAGAGGTGGCACATCCTAAGTTTCAGATGAAAAAGTATGTCCACACTTGAAACAAAGTTCTTCTCATAAAGCTTATTTTCTTCAGGGAACCCTCATTCGTATAGCAAGTCTTTCTTTTCCTGAGAAGCCCATCAATCCTGAACAGTCCTAATACTTGCTGAGAATTTATGATGTGCTCGGCATTTCAACAAGTGGCTTATACACATTATCTCACTTGAGTACTTGGCTATACTGAGAGGCAGTATAATGTAATGGTTACAGACACAGGCTCTAGAGCAAAATTGACTGGATTTGAATTCCAACTCCCCTTCTTGCTAGTTCTGTGATGCTGGGCAAATTTCCTAAATTGCTTTGTGCCTGTTTCCCCAATGGTAAAATGGATAAAAAAATACTTACTCTATAAGACTACTGTGGTGATTAAATGAGTTAATATACACAAAGTCCTCAAAACTGTACTTGTACATTGGAAATGTCATCTGACTGTGAGCTATTTTATCCTCGTATCAACTCTATGTGATAAGTACAGGCCTATGTTACAGAAGAGAAAGCTTAGGCTGAGATATTAAACTTGCTCATACCCACAGAGTTATTAAGAAGCAGAACTGAGAACTAACCTTGTGTATGTGTAGGTATGTGGCGCCCCAGCACATAGCATAGATCACTAACAGAAGCTAAAATGATGTGCTGTAGTCTAAAAAAGCTAAATAGTTAACAACAATGAACTTCCACAGTGGGCATACTTGGGTATGACATTTGTGAAACCTATCAAAACAGTCTAACAATTGGTTCTTCAGTTATTTATGGCGCAAATCTTGTAGATATATCATTCTGGTAGGCCCTTTATGACACGGTTTCTTAAAAATCAGACAATGCAGTAAGGCACTGCTGAGTTCTTTGAGGAATACCAGTCCTAAAACTTTTTTGAAACCCAACTTGACCATGTTATATGGAACAGAATTTTGGGGTTCCAAATACTCCTAAAATGTGAGCGTGAGAATATCTGAAGCTATTCAGATTTTATTGGAGGTATGGTAGTAATTCAAGTAACAAATAGTAATTCAAGTAAATATTTGTTCTGCCTGCAAGCACATCAATTTGCTTGTGCTGAAAAGGGCTGACTTTCAGCCCTTATATCTTACACAATTTGATTCCCAATTCAAGTAGCACATTCTGCACCACAGACACTTCCCTGAGGAGTCAACAATGCTGATACTTGAGAGGGTATTCAAGTTTTACTAACTGGCTGCTTGATTAAAAAGAAAAAGCACAGAAAATACATTTATCAAAAACATGAATGTTGCCAGACAAGATGGTTTTTTCTATTTCCTCAGCAGACTGAATTTCAGTATTTCTAATCTCTATAGCAATTATACATAAGACATAAAACATTTTGACTTCCTTTAAGTAAGAATGCAGTTGAGTATACCTTTGTTCTCAAGCCAGGAATAGTTAACTTACAGAGTGGTCTGAAGCAGCTGAGTCACTAAAATTAGCGTTGCATAACCATCAGTGGTATATATATACACATATAGTTGTTGTTGTAAGATTAGAGTTGGCTTCCTGAGGAGATAAATTCTTCTGACACAGAAGCAGAGGAAAAAAAGGAAAACAAAAAAGCTATTCTTTTGGGCTTTCTCCTCTTAGGCATAGCTCAGTATGCTAAATATCACTAGTAACAAAATGATAGCTTATTAATAACAAGTATGCTGTCAGCTTATTTTTGTAACCTAAGAATAAAACTAATTACAATGTTTTGAAACTTTCATTAAATTCTCAACTCATGAGATTTTGATTCCCTCATGCTGGGGTACAATTTTTCCTATTTATTTATAAGAATTCGTATTTCTATAGGCTATTGAGAGGTCATTTTAAATAGCAGTATATACCACACAAGGCATGGAGTGTAAACACATCAGCATAAATGACTGAAAGCTTATCTGTCTAAATTCTAAATTATAGCAAATATAACATCTTTAAATGATTGATAAAAGAAGTAAATATTTAGGATATTTCCCCATAATACCCCATAGTTGATTATTTAGAAATAGTATTCCTTAGGATTAGGAATACTGAACTTCTTAAAATTCTTTATTAAAATTATAAGGAATTATATAAATTATATGGAATTTTAATGAGTATTATAGAAAATAAAATCTTAAATATTGTATGTATTGTTAGTATTAGAAATGTACAACAAGAGGCCAGGCGTGGTGGCTCACGCCTGTAATCCCAGCACTTTGGGAGGCCGAGGCAGGCGGATCACCTGAGGTCAGGAGTTTGAGATCAGCCTGGCCAACATGGCGAAACCTCATCTCTACTAAAAATATAAAAATTAGCTGGGTGTGGTAATCCCAGCTACTCGGGAGGCTGAGGCAGGAGAATTGCCTGAACCTGCGAGGCAGAGGTTGCAGTGAGCCGAGATCACGCCATTGCACTCCAGCCTGGGGGACCGAGGGAGACTCGTCTCAAAAAAACAAACAAACAAAACAATGAAAATAAATGTGCCACATGATAGTGTATTAATGCTATAGGCAAACTACTATTATTTCTCTTAAAGAATTTTCTTAAAGTATAAAACTATATTAAGATGTCCAATTATATGTAACTGTGAAAAATACAGTAGTCTCCTTTTATCTGCAGGAGACATATTTCAAGACCTCCAATGGATGCCTTGAAACCACAGACAGTAATGAACCCTAATATATACAGCCACATGTCACTTAACAAGGGGATTTCGTCATTGTGTGAACATCATAGAGTGTCCTTACATAAACCTAGATGATACGGCCTACTACACATGTAGGATATATGGTATAGCCTATTGCTCCTAGGCTACAAACCTACACGTTACTGTACTGAATATTATAGGCAGTTGTAACACAATGGTAACTATTTGTGTATCTCACTGGATCCCATTAGGTCTGTCTCTTATACACATCTAGATGTGTATAAGAGACAGGTATTTGTGTATCTAAAGATAGAAAAGGTATGGTAAAAATACAGTATAAAAGATACAAATGGTACATCTGTATAAGGCACTCATCATCAATGAAGCCTGCAGGACTGGAGGTTGTTCTGAGTGAGACGAGTGGTGAGTGAAGGTGAAGGCTTAAGACATTACTACACACTACTATAGACTTTACAAACACTGTATACTTAGGCTACACTAAATTTATAACAAAAATTTTGTTTTTTCAGCAATAAATTAACTTTAGCTCATTGTAATTTTTTTACTTTATAAACTTTTAAATGTTTTTAACATTTTAACTGTTTTGTAATAAAGTTTAGCTTAAAACACAAATACATTGTACAGCTGTACAAAAATATTTTCTTTCTTTATATCCTTATTCTGTAAGTTTTTTTCTAATTAAAAAAAATTTTTTAAACTTTGTTGTTGAAAACTCACACACAAACACACACAAGCCTAGACCTACACACGGTCAGGATGATCAATATCACTTTTTCCACCTCCACATCTTGTTCCGTTGGAAAGTTTTCAGGGGCAAGAGAATACATGGAGCTGTCAACTCCTGTGATAAAAATGCCTTTTTCTAGAATACCTCCTGAAGTACATGCCTGAGGTTCTTTTACACTAAGTTTTTTTTAATAAGTAGAAGAAACTCTAGTCTAAAATAATAATAAAAAGCCTAGTATAGTAAATACATAAACATATAACATAGTCATTACCAAGTATTATGTATGACCAGCAGTGAGGTAGGTTTGTTCACACCAGCACCTCCATAAGCACACTGTTGACTGAAATGACATTATATGGCACATGACTGCACTATGTTTTCTCCTATACATACATACCTATGATAAAGTTTAATTTATAAACTAGGCACAGTAAGAAATAATAGTAAAATAGAACAATTATAATACGTTAATAAAAGTTAACTGTAATAAAATTATGGGAATGTGGTGTCTGTCTCACAAAGTATCTTAGTAATGTACTCGTCATGACCATGGGTAACTGCAGAAAAGGGGGATTACTGTAAATGAACTCTGAACTTGGGAAAGTCCATCAGCTAATACTATTCAAGAATATGATTTCATGTTTAGCCCCCTTCTAATGTGTTTGTGCAACCTTGCTATTATTCAAGCGTTTAACATTTTAATCAGAAAGACCAGTTTAGTAATGAACAATGAAAATCCCAGATAAGTGTCCTATAAACTCTTGTTTGGCTACATTAAAAAAAGTGCTAGCATAGTCTAATAAAAGCATCCAGAAGGATACACACTCACCTTGTAGCACTTAGGAAGCATCATCTTACCACTGAGGGTTAGGGTTTTAAAACAATGTGCCTTATAAATTCCAAACTATTTATGAGCTAGAGCAGGGGTTGGCAAACTATGGCCTGGGTATTTGTTTTTGTATATAAGTTGTACTGGGATGCAGCCATGCCCATCCGTTTATGTACTGCCTGTGGCAATGTTACGTCAGTGACCATATGGTTTGCAAAGGCACACCTTTGCAAAAAGGGTATGCCTAAGAAAAAGTGTGCCAACTTTTGAACTGAAGGACTTTTTAATACCACCTTTTAAGTACCCTTTTCATTCCAAAAACTTCTTGGTTAAGATTTTTTAGGGCAAACAAAGGGGAACCTTATTTCACTGAGATAATTATAATTCTAAATGACACATGATTATACAGGCTGCCTATTACTGCTTTGATAAAAACAGGCATTGGGCTTGGCCTCTCCACAGCCTGCTGTACTGGTCAGTTGCTACTTTTCTATTATGGGTGTCTGTTTCACACACTCACATCAGCTTCTTCACACTCTCATTCCTCTGCTGCTGCTACCTCTTCTAGGACGCTTCTTGAGGCTGCATTATCTGCCTCCTTTCCCTTGTTTCCTCTTGCTAGTTTTACCATGTTTCTCAGGTACTCTGGATTCAGTGAAAATACCAGAAGCTTTGATCATCTCATATTATTTACCTTATTTGGTTCCAGCTTATTTTTTAAAAACTTCAGTGTTAAGTATTTGTTTAGAGTTATCCACATACTAATTCATACGAACTTCTTGCTTATCATTCCCCTTCTTGCATCTCAGTCTTTCCTTTTGGGTTTAATTTGCTTCTTCCTGAAGTGCATCCAAGTTATCACTCCATTTGTTGTTTGGGGGTACTGGGCACCTCTGGGAGTGGCCTTGGATCAGCTCTTACCATTTGCAACAATACTCTCTTGCTCATATTTGGGAATTTCTTCTTTGGCCCTACCCTGCCTGTTTTCTGTCTTTCAAGGTTTCCTTATAATTTCTTGTTTGATGGATCCAATTCTTCTGGTCCAAAGTAGATACTGATCAACTCAGTTTAAAAACATCTTTTCTGTCATTGGGGGCAAAAAGGGAATACCACAGAATGTGCTCAGACCTAAACTTGGAAATGGAAGCCTCCCATCTGTTGATCTCTACATTTTTCTCATTTACCAGCTTGCCAATTAAAAATGAGGTCACAAGTCTTTTTACCTGCAGATATGTACATGCTCCATTTCTCATTAACTGTCCTGACAGTAATTCTGAAAGGCAATTTCAAGTAATAGTAAGAACACAGGCTGCTGAATCCTACATCTTGGAACAAATCTTGATTCCACTGCATTGTATTTGACTTTCAAGCAGTTAGACCACCCTGAGATAAATCGTTTCCTTGTCCATAAAAGAGAGATAATAATACCTAAGTATTTGGGTTTATAATTTATACATGATACAGCATATCATATAAAGTTTGATTTCAAATATTCTAGCAATCATGTTTGTTTTTCTGATTTCTCCCCCATTAGTTGTATACTGAGTTTCTAAATCCCTGTTTATTATTTTGCCTTTTTACCTATGCTAAGGATAAATCAACTGGATAATATATTGGAAATGTCAATGAATCTGGAAAGTTCTTAAACCAAGTCTTTTCAAGTGAAGTCATAATAATCCATAAGAATTCTACTTTTGATAAAAGGTAGAACAAACTAGACTTAATATAAACACTGATTATAACTTTTAAAAGATGCACTGGAACAGCTCTGTTTTAACAACTAAGAATTTTTGAAAGCGTACAATCAATTTTCAAAAAAAATCTGCCTAACAAAACTACAGGGTATCCATTAAAGAAGCTTATGCAATAATAAAATCAAAGTAATTAATTTTGAAAAATCAGAACTAAAATGTACTATGCTGATTTCAAAAAGGTAAGAAGAAAATCTCTTTCATATAATACAACAGCTCTACATGGTTACAAATGGTCTGCTACCAACATAGCTATCTCCAAATGTCACTTATTTGGCTAAAAAAAGTCAAGGTTCAGACACAAAAGAACAAAATGGGCATACGCAAAAGAAAAAACAAACCAGTTAAAAGTAAGACAACTCACAATCAATAATTTAGTAACACAGTACACACATAGAGAACCTTCTGGGATGACATCTTAGGGCCTAATGTACATGCAAATCAAGCCAACTTTTCAGGAACTCATTTAATGTTTTCAACTCTTTAACAATGGAAACTTACAACCACAAGGTCTCAATGACCTGAAGCCTCATGTTTTGGGAATAAGGAATACAGAACAATGGTTTGGGTTCTCTATAGCATAAAAATTATATCCTGTTTTGTTTTTCCTAGGAGGAGAGAGAGGTCTAACACAAAGAAAAATTGTTCTGATCTACAGTTTGAGATATGGTTAGAAGGAAAGAGTACATTGAGGGCACCTCATAGAGTAAATGACCAGGGACCTAAGCAAAAAATGATCCCATGGAGGTTTTTATTTTCAGAGAACAAAACCCTTGGCTGGGTGAAGAAAAGGTCAGGAAAAGAGAGGGAAAGAAGGGTAAGGAGGGAGTCCTCCATTTCTTTTGAGAGCTAGCAGATAGGCTGAAGCCATGGTAATAAAGCCAATGCTGAGGAAGAGACCTGAGACAGGCCAAAAATAAAAATAAAAAAATCAGATCATGGTCATGTATCTTAAATACAGGGTCAAGCTGTGCCTCAACTGTACAGTTATATAAATTAATAAGATCTCTTTACTGTTTAAGCCTGTCTGAGCTGGGTTCAGTTACTTGCAAGACAGAGTCCTAACTAATACAATGTTGAAATTATATAAATCTTTCATAAACAGCAAATCTGTTTTTGATACAGTAAGCAAAAATATTTCCCAGGGATGAAATTATCTAGCAGTTTTCAAGGGTACTTTGTAATCCTTTCACGGATCTTGGGGAGGGATGAAGAGTAAAGAGAAAGACAGTGACTGGAAATCTTTGTGAGCACACCCTATCACAGATGCTGGATCCACTAGTGGCAAAGAATAATATTTCCATTTATTTTGGCTTTTGGACAAATGCATCATTCGTATCAGTAAGGTATAAAAATTGCTCTTGATATATAACCCAAACCCAAACAACAACAAACATATTTAAAGAAATCCAGCAATTGTGGTTAACATGAAGCTATGCATAGAAAAACCCTAGTTCTCATTAGAGGACTCAAATTAACTGTGTTTAGAACCATGTCTTTACAAAGTTGTCAATAAAGTGTTGAGATAAATGTGCTATCTTCTTTCCCAATTTTCTTCATATCTTATTGAAGCTGACACTACAAAGCATAAAATCCTCTTCAGCCTTAGTTACAATAAAAGCTACTACTTATTGAGTACTTACTATGTATCAGGCACTGTGGCAAAATGCTTTATATACATCTACTCATTTAATTTCTGTTTTTCTCTTGCTTCTTTTAGCAGGGCTTAAGATCCCAAATGAAATATTATAAACAACACTTTCCAGAGTATGGTCATAAAATGACAAGCTGGAAGATGACTGCACTTTCTGACCACTTGCCCATTGACAAGGCTGGAATTAAATACTAGTGATAATACTGTAACTGGTAATATTTTCTGAAGATTTCTTGCTTTCCAACATCTGTAGGATCCATCTAATACACCTAGAATGGCTGCAACTAAATGGTTAATTTCTGAGTCTGGATTTTGAACTCCATCTAAGGGCTTATAATAGCAAAGACAAAAAAGGTAGGAAAACTCCGAATTTACCACTATCTTAAGCATATCAAGAAACCAGATAACTTGGAGAGTCCTTACTTATAGCAAACTACCTCTAAACCATTTTGCTTGGTATATATTCCAGAAAATGAAATGTATACATTTCAAACCAGTGCTACTCAAAGCGTGGTGTATCAACCTGGTGTCAGTCCACAAAGTGTTACTGTCCAAAATGACATTCTTCTATATCATCAAGTACAATGGTTATTTCAAGCTGATTTCTGTGTGTGTAAAATATTTTCTTGACAAAGGAGACTGATGATTTATATTCACCCAAGCTCCTTACCTACCACAAACTGCTAACAGTTTAGGGGCTATTCTGAGTAGCAAGCATTAGACCTCAATTTTGTATATTGCTTCCAGTTTTCTGTCCCAGCTGCCACACAAAATTCAAATAAATTAACAAGCAAATACTTGGCTTAAACACAGTAATAGAAAAAGCAATACAATTAGCAATTGACCTCACCTTTGACAGAAGCAATTTCACACAGGAAACATGACCCTCATAGACAGCAGACAGAAGAGGAGTAATATGATGTTTATCTGGAGCCTACGAAATAATAAACAGAGATAACCTTATCCGTTTTTCATTTCTTCCTACTTTCTAGTTTTAACTAGAAAACTCTTACTAGATTTACCTATTTGCCTTTCTACAAATAAATAAATAAATCCACAGAGTCAAGTGTCTAGTCTCTTAGAGCCACCAGAGACCCAGGCCCATGAGCAATGTCTTTCCTTAGGAGTCGGAGTAGTAGAGCATAGGGAGCAGGGCTTTGACCTCAGCTCAAATCTTGGCTCTGCCACTTACTGTGGTACTGTTATTTAGCCTCTCTAAGCCTTGATTCCCCACAACTGTAGAAATGCCAATGTGGTCCAGTAAGGGAAGACGGGGTAAAACACAGCCAATGACTAGGTAAAAAGGCCAGACAGCATGGCATCCCTTGAAATACAGAAGCTACAAAAGGCTAAAGTTGGAAGATGACTGCACTTTTCTGACCACTTGCCCATTGACCTTTGTCCAATAATCCAGTTCAGATTTAGCCTATGACTGCAGAGTCCTATGCTCTATTACATCATAGCCATTTGTTACCCACAGATAGTGCTAACTCCCCAAGCTTTAGAACTTGAAAAGCAACAGCCATGGGGGAAACATCCTAACCTTCAATTTTTGTCAGCTTTAAAAAGTCAGTTTTTTTGGCTTATTTTTAAAAATCCCACCTCTGTATTTCTAAGTTATAGGCAATTTGGCATAATTTCAGACTGTATTCTTATTTAAAATGAAGTTTCTACAAATAACTATTTTATAATCTATAGAAAACAATTACCTATAGCATATTAACAGAAATTTTTTTCAAGAATGATCATGTCCTCTACGTACATTAATATCTGCTCCTTTCAGCAGCAGAAATTCCAGGATTTCAAGCTGCCCACAATCTGCTGCATAATGAAGAGGCTTCCTTCCACCTTCTAGTGTCCGGTTGACATCTTCTCCCTTATAAGAAAAGCAAATGAAAACAATATTTATATGAATGGAAGACTGAAGAAGTGAAATGAGGCACCTGATATTTTTACTTTCTTAAAGCCGTGTTTCATGAAACAATTAACATTTCTTGCAAAATAAAATAACTAAAAACTTGAAATTCTGCACAAGAGTTAACATACAGTATGATGGAAATTCAAGCCACGATTAGTTAAGCTGAAATCAATATACAACAATGATAAATGTAATGAAATACATTACTGTCCTCCATTTCTAAGGAGTTCAATCAGCATAATGTCAATATGTGACCACAAAAGACTAGTGAGTTCAAGCACTGATGTTTTACACAGTTCATATTACATATATTTTAATTCTTCAAAGAAAGTATTCCCATTTTGATGTAGGCAGTCATCAATATCACAATGTAATTTCAGTATTAGGTATTAAGAATTTATTTCATTTAACATGCAGTAAAGTCCAATTGTGTTGCAGGCACTGTGCTAGACAGTAGGAAGACAGTGGTCAGCAAAATCAGACACGACTCCTGACTGTATGAAGCTTACCATCTGGGGTTGGGGGGCAGATACTAATAATCACATAATTAAACATATAATTTCAAAATACAAGTGCTATAAAAAAAGGACCTCGGGGCTTTCAGAAGAACATGACAATCCTGGTGATGAATGGAGGTATAGTGCCAGAAAAATGAACTTAAGTCTAAAAAAGTCATTTTCATTCACTGAAGATTAACAGAGACTAAAAATGATGACTACTTTCTCTATGGACCAGCTGCAACACATCTGGCACTGTGGTACACCCATTATTTCTAATCTTCAAACTACCCCAAGAAGAGAAAACCTCCATCTAATATATGAAAAGTCGAAAGCTGAAAGAGGTTAAATAACTTTTTGTGGTTCAGCTAGTAACAGAGATTTAAACCCATTCTCTTTCTGTACCAACATGCTGCTTCTATTTCAGTATTTGCCCCTTCCCTCTTAGGAGAGTTCAGATTTTACTGAGGAGCAAAACATTCTAAAGAGTTTATCCTCTCAGCCGGGTGTGGTGGCTCACACCTGTAATCTCAGCACTTTGGGAGGCCAAGACTGGTGCATCACTTGAGCCTAGGAGTTCAAGACCAGCATGGGAAACGTGGCAACACCCCATTTCTACTAAAAACATGAAATTAGCCAGGCGTGATGGCATGCTCTTGTGATCCATCTACTTGGGAGGTGAGGCAGGAGGATCACCTGAGCCCAGGAAGTTGAGGCTGCAGTGAGCCATGACCCTGCCACTACACTCCAGCCTTGGTTATAGGAGTGAGACCCTGGCTCAAACAAACAAAGTTTATTTTCTCAACAATTTTATTACTCACTTAGCATATTTTGGTCAACTCATCAAGCCATACCCTGAATCAAGATGTTCAGAGCCCTATCATTTTACAGCCACTATAAACCATTCTTTCAAACACACATACTCCAAACTCCCCCTCCCCTTTGTCACTTACCTTCCCATTAATTTAAATACTATAGGTCCTACAAACCTCAATCAAATTTAAGATTTACTCTATGAAATTTTCCATGATAGTAATAGTAAGCTCTCCTTCTCGTAAAACTCACAAGAATCAGTTAGTATTTAAATATATGGTACCCTTACAACTTTGTGTACGCCTTCTTTCCCAACAGAATGCAAATTCCTTGACAGTAGAAATTATATGTTTTCTTCTTTATATTTTCCTACAGTACGATGTGGGAGTTAAGAACAGGTTCTCCATCACCATTAGACCTTGGGCAAGTTACTTTCTATGTGCAGAGATGACAGTACCTACGGCTCATGGAGTTGTTAGGGTTAAACTACATGATTCATGTAAAGCACTTAAATATCATATTAGCTAATATAGAAATACAGTTAGCTATTATCTATAAGTATTATCTATGTACACAATAGGTATACTCAAATATGAATTCACTTATTTTTAAGCATTCTGAGAGAAGGGTGATATCAACTGTCTACCATAGTAATCAATGGTGTCAGTTAGGCACAAGGGAACTACATTATAGTGTTTCCAAATTCTAGCCCACATGTGTATTTCAAATATATATATTTTTGAAGGATCAAGAGTTTCATCAGAAAGCATTTTCCTATTCTGAAATATTAGATGATAAAACAATCTAAGACTACTTCAATAATTCAAAGCAATAATTTCTAATGGATTGTTTACTTAAGTCAGTATCTGATATATGCATTACAACAGGGCCTCCTATAAATCAGGATATAGAAGGAATGCATAATGTATATACATGTAATATGTATATATATAAGGTATATATAAGGATGTATAATGTGCCTAAAATCACTGGTGACCAGGTTAGCACTCCAACTCTACCACTCAGTTGTGGGACCAGAGACCAGGTACTTTCTAAATTTTAGTTTCCTTATCTGTAAATTGGGAATAGAAATACCTACACTTCACAGGGTTTCAGTGTTTCATTAGAAGAGATAACTCATGCAAAGTGTTTAGCATAGTGCCTGACACATTGTTTAATAAATGTTTAATGAAGGCTATTATATTTAATAAAGGTTAACTACTACTTTTGTAGATTCCTGGTACTGGCTTATACTAGATATAAAAGATTATTCAAAATAGGATTAAGGCAGGTTTCTGTATAATGAAATATGAATAATTAAAGACATTATTTATTGTAACATTCTTTATATTCAAAATCAAATTTAAATAGGAAGGGCAAACTGGCACACCACCTTAGTCTTTATTCACAACTACAAAAATGTTGTTGAGGCAAGGAATGCTTAACAATTCAGATAAAATTAGTTTTCCTCCCATTATTAACATTTCCTTTCTATTAATATTAGCTGGACAGGATTAACTGGACGAGACTTTAGAGTGAGACAAAGCAAATAAACAAGTGCAATAAATCATCAATAAGATCTTTGTCAAAGATACTTCCGTGAATCAAAAATGTTACATCCTCCAGGGTCAGGTGCAGTGGCTCACGCCTGTAAAGTGCTCACTTCCCAGCACTTTGGGAGGCCGAGGTGGGAGGATCACGAGGTCAGGAGATCGAGACCATCCTGGCTAACACGGTGAAACTCTGTCTCAACTAAAAAACACAAAAAATTAGCCAGGCATGGTAGCGGGCGCCTGTAGTCTCAGCTACTTGGGAGGCTGAGGCAGAAGAATGGCGTGAACCCGGGAGGCAGAGCCTGCAGTGAGCTGAGATTGCACCACTGCACTCCTGCCTGGGCGACAGAGCGAGACTCAGTCTCAAAAAATAAAAAATGTTATATCCTCCCTTGCACTTTTAATACGAGTGCAAAATGCCTATGAAATGGAGCTGTGAGTTTAAACTTTCTCCTTTATCCCTTCAGACATTTACATTACAATTCTTATTTTAGCAGACAAAAAGATGATGAGACTGAAAAGGCTTTGTGTGACTGACAGAAAAAAATCCTTGTCAGCAGGGCCTTAGCAAAGTGGTACTTATAGAGAAATTTACAGCACTAAATGCCTGTACTGGAAAAATAGAAAGATTTCAAATGAATAATCTTTGTATTTCCATCATAAGAAACTAGAAAAAAATTAAATCCAAAATAAGCAAGAGAAAAGAATAAAGATCAGGGTAAAAATCAAAGAAACAGAAAACAGAAAAATGAGAGGAATCAAAAGCTGATTCTTCAAGATCAATACAACTGATAAGCCTCTAGCAAACGTCATCAGGAAAAGGGCGAAGAGACAAAGTACCAATATCGGTCGACAGACAGACAGATTACCTCCCCACAAAGAGACCTTCAGACTCCAGATGGCACCACCGTAAATTCTACCAGACATTTAAGGGAAGAAGTAATACCAATTCTACCCACTCTTCCTGAAAATGGAAGAGATGGGATGTTATCTCAACTCATTCTATGAGTTCAGCATTACTTTGATTCTAAAACAAGACAAAGATGTTATAAGAAAATACTGTATGCCAATGTTCCTCATGAAAAGTGATGGAAAAATTTTAAAAAGTGATGGAAAAATTTTAGACAAAATTTTAGCAAATGTAATCCAACACTATGTAAAAAGGATGATATACCATGACCCAGTGGCGTTTATCCCAGGAATAAGGTTGATTTAATACTCGAAAAGTCAGTGAATATAATTTACCATTCTAACAAACAGAGAAAGTCATATGATTGATCATCTCAATGGATTAAAAAAAACCCCAATATGCATTTCTCATCAGAATTTAGCAAACTGGGATAAGGAGGAAACTTCCTTGGCCTACAAAAAACCTACATTTAAGATCATACTTAATCGGTGAAAGACTGAATGCTTTCCTCCTAAGATCAGGAACAAGACAACGATGTCTGTTCTTACAACTTCAGTGTTGCACTAGCAGTTCTAATCAGTACAACCAGGCATGAAAAGAAATAAAAGGCATCCATTTTGAAAAGAAAGAATTAAAGCTGTCTTTATCTGCAGATGCCATGGTTAGGGCGTGCTGAATGACAATTTCACCAGGTTTTCAGCAGTCTTGATGGGTGGCAGGTCCAACAGTAGTGATGAAATAGGAAAGGAAGATAGTGCTCTATATAGTTCCTTTCTTCCCTGCCTACAGCCTATACTCTAGGCCTTGGTGACATCAGCAGAGATAAAGTCATCTATTCTGTAATCTTCATTCTAACTTCATAAAACGTTACCGGCTACAGAGAAAAACAAAACCCTAATTTTCTTTCCCAAATTCTGGGGATAGAGAAGAGAGATACGCAATCCGAACACGTTCCTTAGCTCACATGGAAATGTTACATGTTTTCCTTTTCCTCTGGCTCTTCCACTTTCCACAGAGACTATTTTAAACCTCTTCTACTTATTATAGACCTTAGACTTTTCTGTATTCTCTTTCCCCTTCATTCTCAGCAGATAAGCCCATATCCTTCTTTATACAGAAGACTGCCTTCAGACATGATCTCCCTCATGAACTTCTACCACACCTTTTTGGAACTGACCCATCCTCTCATCCTATCAAAAGCCACCCCTCACCTATGTTCTGTATATCGTCCCTTCTTTCTTTTTTTGGGGAAACTTCATGTTTATTTCTTTTCTTGATGGTGTTTTCAACCTCTCCTGTTTCATTGGCTCCTTCTCACCAGCATGTGCCATTCACAGCTCTTCCACTAAGAAAGCAACAGCAGCAACCTCTCATTGGACTTGACATCTGCCCTTCAGTTACTGTTCTCTTTCCTCCCTTCCAGGGCTAAACTTTACAAAAGGATTGTCTATATTTGCTATCTCCAGTGCTTCACTGTCCACTCTAATTTGGCTTCCACCCTCAACACTATTACCATAACCATTTATGCCGAGGTCAAGGGTCTCCATGTTGCAAATACAAAGTTTCCCTTTACTCTTAAAACTCTTTCCTTTCATTGCAAAATGAAGTCTGTCAGTTATTAAATACACAACCTAGACTGTATTATATTAAAACACACTAAGTTGTTTTGAAGCTATTATTTTCTCTAAATATGGTATATTCCATATATGTAAGTAACATATGTAATGTATACACATAATACACATATGAAACTCTACTACTTCATAGCATATTCTGGTGAGTAGTTTAAATTAAATACATACACTCTATCTGGAACCACCATAGAAACCATAACATGCTATAGGATGGGTTGACTTCTGGTGCCTCTAAGAGTAAGATGAGGATTTAGATTATAGTGGAAAGGAGAAAGTCTATGTGAAATTCTAAACCAAATGGAACCCAAGAAAGGTCTTAAGATTACATTCTGGCAACCTGAGATTAGCTTCTCTGAGTCTTCCTCGGTCCTAACCTGAACTCCTCTTACTGTTAAAAAGTTAAAAAAAAAAAAAAGTGACAATGCATGACCAGTTTACATCAATAAGTTGGTGAGTTCCACGTCAGAGGAGAAACTAATTATTGTATCATTTATTCCAATGCCAAAGCGTAGTGCTATAATTTTGATGTGTGTCCAGGAAAATCTCATGTTGAAATTTGATCCCAATATTAGAGGTGGGGGCCTAAAGAGAGGTGTTTGGGTCATGGGAGCGGGATCTCTGATGAACAGATTAATGTTCTCACTGGGTGCGGGATAAGTGAGTTCTTATCCCATTAGTTCTTGTGAAAGCTGGTGTTAATAAGAGCCTGGCACCTCCTCCCTCCCTTGCTTCCTCTCTCACCATGTGACCTCTCCACACCTGGCTCCCCTTAACTTTCTGCCATGAGTGGAGGCAGCCTGTGGCCCTTCACAGATGCAGGTGCCCAATCTTAAGCTTTGCTAGACAACTGAATCATGAACCAAATAAACCTTGTTCTTTATCAAGTATTCAGCCTCAGATATTCCTTTATAACAACCCTAAACTGACTAAGACACGTGGCATTTTAGGATTGGGCACTGGACAGGTTTTTCAACTTAAAAAAGTTAAATATTATTGGTATTTTCCTAATATTCTTGATATATAATTGCCTTCCTTTAATCCTCATAGTTCTTGTTTATATGTATCTCATTACATTTACCTCTATTCGATCAGGTATTTGTTATTTATATACTTTAATAAAAACTTCATTAAAGAAAGGACAATGAAAGAGCAATGTCTTACTTGTTTATATACTGCCTACAATGTCTGTGGGTGACTTGTGCATAGCAGTCTTATTTTAGTAATTCCCACAGACACTTACAACAGCTTTGTCACAATGCAACCTGTTGCCTACCAAACAGCTATTACTTCAAAAAGTGGTATTTTAAAAACGTTATTAGGGTCTCTGAAAGTTATACAATCTCAGTGTTGGAAGGGGCTCTGAATGTCATCTCATTCAGCCACCCATTCTATGTTTCAATCCTTGCCTGTGTCTGCCCAACCTATAACTGAGTATCTTTAATGAAAGGTAATTCAGAACCTTGCTGATCAGTCCATTCCTGCTCTCAGTACTGGAAACTTCACTGCTTACTAGTTATGGTTCCATCCCTTGCAGATACACAGCATAAGCAATTCTTATTTTTACATTAGGTTATTAATTGTGTTTAGCAGTCACAACACACTGTAACTAAACTAAATATTTTCATTGATTTGCTGTTATCTTGAATTTGAGTCACTAATGGGTCAGAGAGACCTATCATGTGCTGATCCCTGATTTAGTTCATGACACTTTGAGCCAATCATCCTTCCCCATCATTTCCCCAAGGATATCTTTGAAACATTCAAATTTCAGTAAGTATTTCAGATTATCTTTATAACAGTCTAGAAACTTCAAAAAAAGAAAATCAGTATAGCATGATTTCTAACTGATCCCCTGATAAGTGTTATACACCACCCCATTGCCACCACATACCCACTTATAAAATAAAATCTAGAAATTACAAATTATTTTAGCAAGGCCTACCATCCAAAATACAACCATTGTTACCACTCTGCTATAATTGTGTTTAATCCTTTTCTATGAAAATAGTTGCTTTAAAAAGTTGTCATCACACTATGTATTCTTTCACGAGACATCATTCTTGAAAGATACATATATTCTATCAAATGGATGTACCATAGTTTACTTATTCTTATTCTAGACATGTAATAAATATCAAATATCCTGTAACACTAAAATTCTTATTTTATACAACATAACAGTTCCATATTTCATTGATTCCAAAGCACACATTTTTCTGTATTTTAATGTCCCTAAAATAGGGTCACAGACACCACTTTGCCTTGGAGTTTGGGGGAAAAGTACTTATGGGTTGATTATGTACTTTGTGGAAACACTAACACTCATTGCCTATGCCTGGCTTTGCTACTGAAACCTATTCTTGGGTGGGTTAAGATGTTAAGAGTGTAAAGTATAGAATTAGATTAAGCTGACTCTGAAGAACATAAATGGTGAAATTCACTGATTCAACCTGATATTATTCTCATGAAAATTTGGTGAGTGTGCCATCAACTATTTTTAACCCAGAGAAGAGAAATTAAATATTAAATAGAACACGTCTTAGATCTAATTTCTGAAAGCAATGTTATTGGCTGTACAGGGAATATCCCTAGAGCTTAATATATGCCACCTGGCTATCCCCACTGAGTTATTTGCTTTTTTTTAACAGTACTACAAGCAAGGGAAGATTTTTCTACTTTGTCAGTATTATTCAGGAGGAACATCTGCTTTTTTTTTTTTTTTTTTTAATGGAACATCTGTTTTTTTAAGATCAAGATAAACGAAGTGTATTGCCTCCTGCTTTACTGCAACAACAGAATGAAAGGAAACTTATATGGTATACTTTCCTCTTTACAATGCCAAGTTGTTTTTTCCTTCTAGTATTTTATGCTTATTAAATGGTTTATTCTAATATTTTCCAAAGACATCAATTTGGTTACTCAATCATTCATGAAACATTTACCGATAGCTTATAAAGTTTTGGGAATTGTGACAAGCATCTGAGATAGTGATGAAAAAGGAGTCATTCCCCACAAGGAATTTGTAGCCATAAAAGGCAAGACAACAAGTAAACCATTCATACAATGTGATTAAATTGTATCAAGTGATTAAAGCTGCGGTACAGGCTATGAGTTTGTTTTGGGAATACAGAAAAGGAGATGTAGCCCAGCCTGGGAGGGGTCTAATCAAGCTACCATGAAGAGATAATAAAGCTTGGGCTAAGCCTAACACTTTTTTTCTTTAAAAAAAAAAATTATCTTTTTCAGTCTTCATGATTTCATGTTTTTTTTTAAACAATGTAATGAAGTTATGCCTTAGACAATAGAGAACATAAAAGAACCACCAGCACTAGGATTCTTCTAGTACATAAGCACGTTTTAAGTGTGGTCAGAGGCAATCCTCACATCCTAACTGCTAGCACACCCTAACTCTGGATAGTATTTCCCCTTTAAAGGATAGGTAACGAAGAAAACCAATATGGAGGTAGGTGTATAAAAACTAATCATAGGGCAAAAGAAATATATTGAAAATTATTTCCTCTAAAATGTAGTAGAAAAAGAAAATAAAGAAAAAAAAACTCTAAGGAAATACATACCTCTGAAATGATTTAATATAAGAAACTTAACTTCAGTGTTTGCCTCGGCAGCACATATATTAAAATTGGAACGATACACAGAAGATTAGCACAGCCTCTCTGCAAGGGAGACACGCAAATTCATGAAGCAGTCCCCATTTTTTTGGTTTTTAATTAAAAAAAAGAAAAGAAACTTAACTTTAGAAAACATCTACAGAGTAATCAAAATGGAATCCAAAAGACATGGGCTCAATAAGTAAGGGTGTCTTAAGAAGAGAACAGGCAAACACACAAAGTAAACAAACTGAGGTGCAGGCTGATAGGAAAGGGAAGCTGCAGAGAAAGTGACATATAGCAAGGAAATTAAAACTGCAATTGCAAAATTAAAATATGTACCATAGTCAGTAGAGTTGGGAAACACTATTCAAATTAAGAAAACTCAAGCAAAGACTTGAGAACAAACTTAAGAAATTTTCCCAGAATACCGAGGTAATAAAGTCGTACAAATGTTTAAAGAAAAAGATGATTGGTATTAGGAGTGTAAAGTTCTAACTTACAAATGATACAGAACCAGAACGGGAATAGAAAGTTTTAAAAAGTTTTCTGAACTCAGGAAAGGCCTGAGCCGACAGATTGTAAGAACTCACTGTTATAGGCAAAAATTCAGTTGATTTTCCCCCTCCCAAAAATACAGTTTTAGAATTTCTTTAGATAAAGCAAAAAGACCCCCAAAATTAAAAAGTCAAAATCACATTAATGCCAAAAAAATTAAATTAGACTGGTCTCATATTTGTGGCTTCCTCAGACCACCAAATTCCAGAGGACTACAGAGAGAAACTATCTATAGCAATGATATTTGGAGAGAGTTTGAGATATATACCTCTTTTTTTCTTTCTTTTTTTTTTTTTTGAGACAACATCTCACTGCCTTGTCCAGGCTGGATTTGAACTCCTGGGCTCAAGCAATCCTCCTGCCCTAGCCTCCCCAGTAGCTGGGATTACACGTTCAATGTGCTAGGCTCTTAACGTCAAATTTAAAGATAAAGAAGAATCTTGAATTTTGTTAAACAACAACAAAAAGAGAAGCAAACAAATTGCCAACCAGAAGCTGCTACTGAGAGATACCTAAAAGCAAAATATGAAAATGTGAAAAAAAAATTTTAATGGTCAAAAATATACTAGGCACGGCCGGGCGTGGTGGTTCAAGTAATCCCAGCACTTTGGGAGGCTGAGACGGGTGGATCACAAGGTCAGGAGATCGAGACCATCCTGGCCAACACAGTGAAACCCCGTCTCTACTAAAAAATACAAAAAAAAAACCCCCAAAAAACAACTAGCTGGGCGAGGTGGCGGGTGCCTGTAGTCCCAGCTACTCAGGAGGCTGAGCAGGAGAATGGCATAAACCCGGGAGGCGGAGCTTGCGGTGAGCTGAGCTGAGATCCAGCCACTGCACTCCAGCCTGGGTGACAGAGAGAGAGACTGTAAAAAAAAAAAAAAAAAAAAAATATATACACACACACACACACACACACACACACAAATCTAAAAAGCTAGGAAGAGTAGTATTAGTACATGATAAAGTAGAATCAAAGCAAAAAAAGTAAATGGAAAAGGTGTTCATTTTACATTTAAAAAATGTGAAGCTAGTTATGAATTGTCTGAAGAATGGCAAGAAAACAACTGACAAAAGTAGCACTGCACAGAGAGACTATGATAATCATCTCAGTCTTTGGCAGGTAAGGACATAGCAGGCATGATTAATAATTAATGAGACTGTTAATGTATATTAACTTTGTGCTCTATGGAAATTGTACATTATTTCACTGAATATTAATAAAATATAATTCTAACAGAACAAAGAAAACTTCAGTACATTCCAAAGTCTAAAACCTTATAGAACCCATTATCTAATCCTAATGCAATAAAGCAAAATTAATACCAAAAGCTTTAGCACAAAGTAAACATAAGAAAAAAAACCCAAATGAATGAACAAAAATAACACACAAAACACACAGAACCAAACCAATACTAAATCTTCTAAATTACTGATGGAGCAAAGAACTCAATATTAGAATTGCAGACCACTTTGAAAATAAAGGTTAAAATATTAAAGTATTCTATTAATGGCAAGAATATTACTTATGGACAGAACCAAATCTGTGAAAAACCAATCTGGAGGCGGTTAAATTAATATGAAATTACATGGTTTTTAAAAGACTGCCACTGTTCACTCGATTTTTCCCACCTTTTTTCAATTTTTTTCTCCCTTACTCTCCTAGTTTTAAAATGAAACACAAACATATTAACAAATAAGTGGTATGCTTTTAACAGTTTCAGATTTTCTCTTCAACAGCAAAATCTTTTCATGCTCCTCCACAGTGTGGCTTGGTGGGGATTATTCACTAGACTAGTACTTCTTACAGGCCTCTATTATATAGCATTAGGTTTATTTGAATAATAAACACTACAATGAAATAGTACTCTTTATGCTATTTCTAAGTGAAATGGCCGACTCCTACACAGAATGTTTTTTAGGCCTTTCTTCAGGTGAAAAGAAACAAATAATACTCTTCCTTTGATCTGTAAGGTATGTACACATGTACACATTGCTGCATTGCTGCCACTGAGTTCCAAGGCATAGGTACATACCGTACTGTCACAAGAGATCAGTGTCCCAAAAGCTACCTAACAAACAGTAGACTAAATTAGCATATGTGTAACCACTTTGTACCACAGCATGTAAATTAAATATTGGACACTTGACAATAGAAAGCAGCAAAAGTATTAAATTTACAAAATTCTATATAGTTGAGTCGAAGTCCCCAATAATTTCAATTACAGTTAAGTATTATTCTTCCCCACTGGGAATTCAGAATTCCTTAAGACTGCAGTGTTTAATAAAAATGACAGATCCATTTGAGATGAATGTTATAATATAGCCCCTCCTTTCCTAATTCTCTCTGTCCTCCTCCCTACCCAATCCCCCAGGTTAAAAGTCCTTATTTAGGATATAACTTTGCAAAAAAAAATCACATATTACTGTACCGGGGACTGATATCAGTGTGTCAAACAATACCACAATTATAAATTACAACACAGCAATGGGTTTATATGTAAAATCTACCACTGAGGGGGCAAAGCAAACAAGAAAGGTGACAACACATTAATACTTTATTTGGAACTTTACAATACAGAAAAACAGATAGATGGCACAATAGAAAGAAAGAAAGTCTGAAAGGACAAAGTTATAACATCAACCTGCTCTTACTTGACATATTCTGAAATGTTAACGTCACACCAAATGAACTTTCTCTTGCTGATGTCATCCTCCCAAATGCATCAAACTTTCAATGATATAAATATGAACTCATTTTAAATAATGAGTAACAATACATTTGCTATGTATTGTTATCCCATCTATACATTTACTTGCAACCTTCAACTTAGGCATTTTTTTCTTTCAAAAATGACTACTTCAGTCATTCAAATTATAGAAATTTCAGTTTTAGTTTTCAGCTGATTTACTATTAAATACACACAATTTTTCTTCTTTGCAAGGTTTAGAAGCAATTAATTACACTTAGACATTTTCTAACTGAAAATGGTGAAGTATTTTCTAAAAACTTACTTGTGGGAAATTAAAATTTTAATAACAAAACACACGTGTTTATATAAAGACTATCAAAATTAAGAAAATCCATTTAAAACATTATGGTAGTATGTCAATTTGGAAAAAAGACTGACAACCACAAAGTACCTTCATTTATAAGATTCTAATTCATGGCTCCACAGTTGGATGGAAGGAAAGAAGAGAGGAGAAAAGAACCAAATATAACTTTATCTTAACAAACTTTATAGCTGCTTTCTAAGTTTTATCCACATTTCATGTATTAAATAAGGGAAATAATGTATTTAGAATCCATACAACCATCTTATCTGCTGTTTGTTCTCTAACCCTTTTAACTAAACCTACCAAAGAAAACTCATCTGAGTGGCTAACACTGTAGGTGCTCAAATGGTATTTGCTGCATGAATTATGAATGAACCAGTGAAAACTGCTAACTAGCCTTCTCTTTCACTTCTGGAGTTGGAAATCAAGCCAGGGATGGGACTCACACTAGGGCTAGGAAGAAAATTCTGGAACGTTTTTGGTGAAGGGTGATCTCATGCAGCTGAAAAGATTTTGCAGAATCTACTTTCAGTTTAAGACTCTAAATTAGTTCCTGTTTGTATATTACAGTAATGATTCCTCGTTTTCAGAAATCTAGGCCTCTTGCCTAAGGTTCAAATTTAGTATAAAAATTCTGTGCTTTTTCTTTTAGAGAATTTCATTCAAACTCCCTCTCTCTTCTATCTATCCACAAGCAGCTTTCCATGCTTTGCTTTTCCAGTCCAACATCTTTCAATCATAAAGATTTCTGAATAATGTTTTTGGAAATGCTGACCCCCAAAATAAGTTTTATATTATACATTTTAATTTTTTTATATCTCAAAAACTTGAGAATAAAGTGAAACTTATTGTAGACAAAGTAGTTTTACTAACTTCAACGTTATGTAGAGGTGTGCACCCTATGGCTCACGGGTCAAAGTCAGCATGCTGATTCTGTAAATAAAGTTTTATTGGAACTCAGACAGACTCATTTGTTGACATATCATCTATGATTTCTTTTGCACAACACCAGAGATGAATAGTTATGATAGAGACTGTGTGACTGCCAAGGCCTAAAATGTTTACTAGCTGCCCCTTTACAAAACATGTCTGCCAACTCCTGCTATTAAGCATTGGCCTCTCTAATCCTCCTCTGAGATCTATACAGACAATAATACAAACAGCAAATACATACTACAGAATTTCAGTGTATTAAGCAATGCTTTGCAAATTTTACATTTACATTATCTTTTAAAACTTGGACACAACATGAATTATCATCACAATCCCTATTTACAGATACAAAGCTGAGGTTTGATGAAATTGAATAACATGGTCAAGGTTAGTAAGTGGACAGAGCTGGGAATCAAGCCCAGGTCTACTGAAATCCAAAATGAAAGTGTAGTATCTCTTATAGAGAACTTGAAAATAATAAATAATAATAAATGTTTTCTAAGGACTTAGTTTTAGGGTCCATATGCTTTTATACTGTTCTAAGTAATGTGGTATTAAGCATAGCTTTTAACATTTCTTTCTTAATACCAAGGTAAAAAACACGGATGATTCTTATTTTTCACAAGGAAGCATGCACAAAACTATCTTTACTTTTAGTGAGACTGTATAGTGTTAAAAATTCTTAACTGAAATTCTAAAATGATAGTCATGAGAGGTTACACGTGGAAGTTGCTGTTATACTAATACAACTGCTGTCACTACAACAGTGTGGAAAGTTGGACAAAGTTCATTGGGTTTAAAACAACAAAGAGCTTGAAAATTTAGAACTATTTCTAAGAGAGGAAATGAAAGAACGTCATTCACACTAACAACATCTGTTAACATACAAAGCAGTGTATGGTAAACCAACTTTGAAAACAAAGAAAGGGACAGTTTCTGCAAATACCAATTAAATACAAATGTAACAAACTGTATGGCAGATAACAGGCAATGTGATAACTATTGAGGATACAAAGATAATTGCTATCTTCAACAAACCCACAGCATATGAGGTGAGATAAATAGGTAAAAATTAGTATAGGGTTCTTAATTTCAAGCAACAGAAACTAAATTAGACTGATTAATAGATATGTAATACATTAACAGATATTAAAAGTAGCTCCCAGAACTGCGAGGAGGACTGAAGAACAAAACTCAGTAAATGGACAGAAAACAAGGATGCTTAAAAGCAAGAAATACAAGTGCTCCTCTACTTATGATCGGGTTACATTGAAAATGCATTTAATACACCTAAACTGCCATCAGAGCTTAGCCTAGCCCGCCTTGAATGTGCTCAGAACACTACCATTGGTCAAAAACAGCTGGCATTACAATACACAGCAGAGTACCAGTTATTTACCCTCATGATTGAGTGCCTGACTGGGAGCTGCGGCTCCCTGCACCATGAGAGTACCATAATGCATATCCCTAAGCAATGATATGATTTTGACTTTGAAAGCTTTGATTCTGAAAGATCAAAATTCAAAATCTGAAGTACAGTTTCTACTGAATGTGTATCACTTTTGCATCATTGTAATGTCAAAAAAAAAAAATTAAGTCTGAGACTATCTGTGAAATCAAAATCTGTCACAAGAACCACCTGGGCACAGAAGAGATGCTACAAGTGGCACATCACGACCTCTGCTGTTTTCGGAAAGTGGTGTTTTACTGTTGCCACTACATCTTTTATTGTGCCTGAGCATTTGTATCAGCTCTGGATAGATGCATCCCATTAGTCATGTTTGGGTTATGAGCTCTTTTCCTGTGTGGGCAAGAGAAAGCAATTTATTTGCCCTTTTTGGCTTTTGTTGTGGTGAGCACCAGACCTTGCCTTTGATCAAGATTCATACTATGTAAGTAGGGAACTCCTCAAGCACAGGAAGAAGCTTCAAGTGCTGCGACCCCTGTCAACAGAAAAATGCCCCAATATAAGCACCGTAGCTTAAGGATCTGCAGACATTTTTTTAGGGGGCTGGAGGGGGCGGTGGAGAAGAGCCTCTGAATTCTCAAGTTTGTGAGGCACTATTTAAGTGACTAAATGGTAATAACTGATCCATATTTATAAATGTACCTTGGTTTTTTCTTAACCAGTCATTAAGACGAAACTCATTTTAGCAGTTTAAAAATTAAAGACATACCGCACAGAACAAGATTTAAGTTTATTAAGCCACTGTTTTTCAAATTCAAGTCTAATAACTTGTTAGTCAAGCCAGAAGCCCATAAGCTCTCAAATTTAAGAAACTACAACAGAACATAAACACAACAAGCAAGTTCTATATTAGATGTCACCAAGAAATGATAAATTGCACAAGCAGTCAGGGAAAGTTATGCAGAACAAAATAGACCTGAATATAAAACTTCAAGAATAAGAAGAAATTTGCCAAGCAGATGTAGTAGGACGAAAAAGAATAATTTATTAAAGGTAACATCTAGCATAAGATGACTTCATTAGGAAACACAATGGTGTAGTGGAAAACCAACCAACCAACCAACCAACCCACCCTCATCCAAGTTCAGGAAAACTGCATTTAAATTTCAATCTCAATTAGCAGTATGATACTGGTCAAGGGCTTTCACACCTAATTTTTCCTTACCTATAAAATAAGGGAGCTGGACTAGTTGCTCTGTAAGTAATCTTGCTTCTAAACAAATTTATGAGGATGCTGATTAGTAACAACAGCTAACATTTACTAGCACTTACCATATGTCAGGCACAATGGTACACAGTTTACACTTCTTATGTAGGCATTACAATCATTCCCATTTTCACCAATTGAAGAAACTCAAGCTCTGAGTGCTTAATTCACCCAAAGTGTCTAGTTAGTAAGAAGGTCAGACCTGGAAGATCTAATTCCAAAGCCAACACATTTAGCTTCTATGCTATGGTTTCACCAATAATGCAATTCCAAATCCCTAAAGGACAGCGCCATAATGAGCATCTATTGTACTATGTTTAGTGTTTACTACCTATAATTTTTTTGCTGTTGAGATGGAAGTCTTGCTATGTTGCCTGGGCTGGTCTTGAACTCCTGGGCTCAAATGATAGATCCTCCTGCCTTAGCCTCCCAAAATGTTGGGATTACAGACATGATTCATCATGCCTGGCCTACAATTTTTTTTTTTATTATCTACATTTTTCAGTATTTTTCAGATACTTACTTTAGGCCTAAGTATCAAAATGCTCATTATTTTTTATATGTCAAATTGAAATCTTCCTAAAATATGTTATACATGTCTCTGACTTTGTAAATAAGGGAAAGGTAACCAAGTTTAAACTTCCGTGAAGCTCAAGGTTACACTTATACATATTAATTATTGCCTGGGGCCTCTGAAACTTTAAGGTAAATATGGCTCTTTGCCCTTCACTTTCTTGGGTCAGCTTCTTACATTTTGGTTTCTTTCCTTTCAGTAATCACAGCTCCTTTTTACAATGGTAATTTTCTGCGGACTGAAAAAAAAAAATCAAGCTTCTAGGCTTATCAGAATTATTTAGTAAAGATATAGCTGCAAAAAAATTACTTTCAGTCATTTTTCTTATTACAAGGTGGCCTTTGATGTAATACCATAAAGTAACTTTAATTACCAACTTTGCTGTGATTTGATTATCTAAACACACTTCTTCTGTTTCAAATCTTTGACATGGCATAGTCTCACCATGCATGACAACCTCCTATCCTAAGATGATTCATAAAGAATTAAAAGTTAAAGTATTATGTTCCACAGATCACATGATCCCAGCATTCCAGAAAAAAAGAAAAAAAGCTTAATGCTTATTAAAAGATACAGGTTAAGTTTTAGGTAGGTTCAAATCATCCTATTTTTCTTGAGATTATGGGAAAAAAAAAATTGTAACAATCACCTGCAAAAATCCTAAAGAGAATGTGAGAGGGAGATACTAAAACATACTTTGAAAATGCACATCATTAAATCAGTTTGGTACAGATAGAAAAAGAGCAAGAAATCTGTTTATGATAAAGATGATGGTTCAAATTATTAGTAAAGAGGAACTATAATAATAAATGGTATTAGAACTGTCAAAAAAAAAAAAACCTAAAAAAACTATATACTTATTTCATGCCTTACTTCAAAATAAATAATGGAAAGGTCAAATGTCCAAAATGGAAGAAAAAATGAAGTTCCAGAAGAGCTAATTTATTTGTAATTTTACAGAGGAGAATAGGTCTTTGTAAACAGGATACAAAATCCAAGTCACAAATGAGAGAAAAAAAGCGATACATTTAACCCCACAAAAAGTAAAAGACCATTGTAGAACAAGAAAATAAATGAAGTCAAGAGACTAACTGGGACCAGTATTTGCAAAACATGATAAAAAACTGATTTCCCTAATTTATAGAGTTTATACAAACCAATAAGAAACAGTCCAACTAAAAGAAAAATAAGCAAAATACATAAACAATCATTTTTCACCTATCCAAATGGCAAAATCTAAAAAGTCTGATGATGCTCAGTGCTGTTGATGGTGTGAGGGGACCATCAGTCTCATGTCTGCCAATGTGTGCCTAAGCTGATGAAACTCATGAAGAGAGTCATGCAGATACAGTCTCCAGAGTTGTCAAGGTATATGTACAAAGGTGATCACTATAATCCTGTTTAATTGCAAAGATTCACTGGAAACAAAATGTTTATCACACAGGAATAGTTAAATGAACATCCAGAAAATGGAATACTACTCACCATTTAAAAAGGGAAGAATAAATACACTTCAATGTGGAAAGCAAAGTGCAGAAGTGTTTACAGAGCTTTTTAAGTGGGAAAAACAGATGAGTAAGTAAATTTTCAATGTTTTTCTGAAATTAATTACATGGACCTGTTAAGAATGGCTGATTTGTTCACAGGCACTGGGGAAGGGAGACCTTTACCTTTCAGTCCTAACTGTGGCATTTTAAAATCCATATCTGAATTAATTTAATTTTACTTTTTAAAAGTTAGGAGTCATCTAAATAGTAAAATTTTGGCCAATTTTTGTCTTCTTTATTCTTTTCTGTTTTAAAAACACCTAATCAATTTTATATTTTAAAGAGAGGAACCACATAGGAGTAATAGTCAATGGGATATTTTACTTTATTCAATACAGCTTTGCTTTTTAAAATAACAAGCACATAATATTTTCATAATTTAAATCAGCTTTAATTCATTACAATTTTAATTATCTGTGCTAATAAAAGGACAATGCTTAGAATCTCAAACCAAAACACTCTATATAGCCTCTGTACATCTGAATGAACATGTATGTTCCAATGTAAAAAAAGATCTTCCTCTATTTTATATATTTTTTAAAAAGACTAAAATCATTAATAATTAGAAAAGAATCTATACTAAAGTTTCTCTGTCTACTGAGGACACTTGTGTCTTATACAAGCTGACATATGCTTTCTGAATGGGTCACCAGCCCTTCCGTAGAAAGGGCAACACATAGTGATATATTTTTATAAGAAAGAAACTAATAATTTAAAGAAGAAGAAAAAAAGGAAGCTGCCTAAAACCAATAAATGCGAAGTAGATTGAATCAGGGCCTCTTTTAAATCGGCTATTTTATTAGGAAAGTGAAAAGTGATCTCAATAACTCTTGCAATTTCTAAAGATTAGAACTGATATCTTTCTCAGGTTCAAGAGATTCTATCCTTTCACATGGTGCACAATTGTTGCTTTTCAAGTCTATTAGAGTGTCAATGGCAGATGTAATTAGAATGGAGGCTGGAGGGAAAGGAAACCACAGAGAAAGGGAAGTTAGAGACCAGGCTTCTATTTCACAGCAAGTGAAACAGAAGTACTTGTAAACAAGAGAGTACATCTATTAGACCTGCTGAAGATTATAAGGGGCTATTTATCAAGGCAACTCACAAGCACTCACCTGTAAGGGCGTTGGATCTTCAAAATCCACCACAAAGCTCACCTTTTAGTAGTCTCAATGTATAATTACCATCCTGCTGTGATTGTTTATCTTTACTATTTACTCCATATTATAGTACTCCCCTAGTTATCTGGCCTTATTGAGAAATGAAGGTCAAGGGTATGCTGAAGTAGTTAACAGCATGGGGCTTTGAAACTCCTTCAGAACCCAAGGAAGTGAGTTCAAATCTCAGCTTTACCACTTAAGAACTTTATGATCTTGAGCAAGTTATTTAATCTCTGCCTCTAAAATCTCTAAAATAGGGTTAACATTGTTAATAATGCTCATGGCTTACTGTTGATAAGTAAATGAAATACCTGTATACTGCATCACAATCCTCAAATACATAAAATTTTATAAACACACTTTTTTCAAAGTGTTACT
>NW_012106686.1:623543-665946 GCF_000951045.1 Mandrillus leucophaeus | reverse complement strand
CTAATCAATTTTATATTTTAAAGAGAGGAACCACATAGGAGTAATAGTCAATGGGATATTTTACTTTATTCAATACAGCTTTGCTTTTTAAAATAACAAGCACATAATATTTTCATAATTTAAATCAGCTTTAATTCATTACAATTTTAATTATCTGTGCTAATAAAAGGACAATGCTTAGAATCTCAAACCAAAACACTCTATATAGCCTCTGTACATCTGAATGAACATGTATGTTCCAATGTAAAAAAAGATCTTCCTCTATTTTATATATTTTTTAAAAAGACTAAAATCATTAATAATTAGAAAAGAATCTATACTAAAGTTTCTCTGTCTACTGAGGACACTTGTGTCTTATACAAGCTGACATATGCTTTCTGAATGGGTCACCAGCCCTTCCGTAGAAAGGGCAACACATAGTGATATATTTTTATAAGAAAGAAACTAATAATTTAAAGAAGAAGAAAAAAAGGAAGCTGCCTAAAACCAATAAATGCGAAGTAGATTGAATCAGGGCCTCTTTTAAATCGGCTATTTTATTAGGAAAGTGAAAAGTGATCTCAATAACTCTTGCAATTTCTAAAGATTAGAACTGATATCTTTCTCAGGTTCAAGAGATTCTATCCTTTCACATGGTGCACAATTGTTGCTTTTCAAGTCTATTAGAGTGTCAATGGCAGATGTAATTAGAATGGAGGCTGGAGGGAAAGGAAACCACAGAGAAAGGGAAGTTAGAGACCAGGCTTCTATTTCACAGCAAGTGAAACAGAAGTACTTGTAAACAAGAGAGTACATCTATTAGACCTGCTGAAGATTATAAGGGGCTATTTATCAAGGCAACTCACAAGCACTCACCTGTAAGGGCGTTGGATCTTCAAAATCCACCACAAAGCTCACCTTTTAGTAGTCTCAATGTATAATTACCATCCTGCTGTGATTGTTTATCTTTACTATTTACTCCATATTATAGTACTCCCCTAGTTATCTGGCCTTATTGAGAAATGAAGGTCAAGGGTATGCTGAAGTAGTTAACAGCATGGGGCTTTGAAACTCCTTCAGAACCCAAGGAAGTGAGTTCAAATCTCAGCTTTACCACTTAAGAACTTTATGATCTTGAGCAAGTTATTTAATCTCTGCCTCTAAAATCTCTAAAATAGGGTTAACATTGTTAATAATGCTCATGGCTTACTGTTGATAAGTAAATGAAATACCTGTATACTGCATCACAATCCTCAAATACATAAAATTTTATAAACACACTTTTTTCAAAGTGTTACTGGTATTATTTAAATAATTATGAATATAAATCTCAATAATTTAGTTTTTTTCTTTCTAAAAAGGCAAACAAAATTTAATCTTTTCTGGACTGTGTAGGATCACAATTAGGAACATAAATTATAAGGTAAGATTATATGTGACTATAAATACAAAAAAACATTCTGCAGGCTATCAGTCACTCTTATGGACACGTCTTGAGTGATGACAGTCTCTGATGAGAGTTTAAGTTTACAGAGATGTTTGTCTCTATGCTAATTATTTCTGAATTGTTACATTTACAATTTTTAAAATATGGTCGCCATTTTTGTCTTCATTCACAGTCAGAGCTAATTAGTTGTGCCTACTTCTTACAAGCCTCTTTCTCATTTTCTTAATTCCGAAGCGCTGTTAGCTAAAAACAACCATTTTAAAGCAAACTGATCTGGTTATAAATACACACACACACAGAGCCTATAGATTCAGACAGTTCTGGGTTTAAATTCCAGTTATGCTACTTAATTTGTGACCCTGTCAAGTTACTTCAGTTCTCTAAGCCTCAGGTTCTTCATCCTTAAAATGAGATTATTACCTATACTGAAACACTGTGGTAAGAAGCAAATAAAAACTTAGCTAAAACATCTTGCAGAGTGCTTTCTAGTACCTGACAATGTAAGTCATCCAGTCAATGGTAATTATTATTCTGTAATTAAAGAAGTATGTTGAAATTATTGCTAAGTTAAGAATAAAATGAATTTCTTACTAGAAACATGCTTTTAATGGGTAAAATTCCTTGGCGCTATGCTGGAGACAGAAAGATGAAAAAGAATATATTATCTCTACCCTCCAGGAGTTCAGAGCCTAATGAAGACAGATGTAAACAAAATCACAGCAATCTGATGAGCAAAACAGTAAAAGCAGCAGCACTCTATGTGAAGTCAAAATGTTTTTCCGGAAGAGGTGATACTTACCCTAGGAGGGTAAACAGGAGTTTACCAGGTTGGGGGTTAGGGACTGAGGTGAGCAGACTTGGTCAAGGAGGTTGAAAGAACACATGAAAAGATCTACAAAGAAGAAACAGGATGGTAGGATCTGGAGCAGAGTGCTTACAGAGAGGCAAGTGTAGAAAAGCAAGCCCAGATGAGATAATAGTGGTCTAGTACACCAAACCAAGCAGGAGTTGGCCCTTTTAAAATAAGCAATGAGAAATCACAGAAGTATTAATATTTTAAGCACAGTGAAGGAGACTGGCTGAAAAAGATTGCATGCTTACATTCATGTTATAAAGAGATCCCTCCACCTACACTGTGTAAACTGACCAGGAAGGGGTCAATTTTTCCTGCTTCTTTCCAGCCTGGACTATATTTTTCTTGACTATAAGAAAATAATCAAGAAAGAAAATATAGTCCAGGTTGGAAAGAAGCAGTAACTGATCTAAAGTAGTGAGAAGAAGAAAGGAGAGTGAGGAATGGATGAGGGAGACTAAGAAGGTAGTCTTGGTAACCCTCAGAAATCTAGGAAAATTTCCCAGTTTCCAGTTTGGGAAAATGGTTGGGTCATGATGCCATTAGTCAAAATGGAGACACAATAGGAATGAAAACAGTTTTTGAGAGGAAAACAGCTCAATTTGGAATTTGTCTGAACAGAGCTTATGCAGTCTGAAACTCAGGTAAGACTAGAATTAACTCCAACAGGAGAACATAAAGGCAGAAATGTAAGACAAAGTCAAAAATAATGTCACCCAAAACAAATATCCAGATCAAAAATGGGGCTATGAATATCTCTTATAGCTGCTCATGAATACCTTATTTTCTGACTTTCCCTTGTTTTCCAGTTGGACAACAGAATTTTATGAAAATGAGACGTTATTTATAATTTGTATACTACTATAAAAGTCTGAATTTTTTTTCACGTAGGTCTGCTAAATATAGATGTTTACGTTTCCCGAAAATTGTGCCCAACTTCTTTACTATCATCCCGAGACTACTAAAGTGTTTAAGACCTGAAAGATGCCCAGTAAAAATGAATGAATTAACTAACTGTGGTCCTTAGGTCAGTCAAGAAGCCAAATATCGTGCTGAAAGACTTTAAAATTGCTTTAGGTATTGACTTAAAGTTATAAATGAACATTTAATGTAGTAATCTAAATTTTTCTCTAAATACTGTCTTTTCCATTTCAAAACACAATTTTCAGTGGTTTGGGAACTGTGAACTGACTTTTCTAAGTTCAAGAACTCACCTAAAACTAATGATTTAGGGATATTCACACTTCAAATTTCAAGAGAAGTCAGAAGCAGGTAGAAAAATGTAATTATTGATTTTTAAAAATACTAATTTATAAAGGAAAAAGGGGCTGGGCCCAGTGATTCACACCTGTAATCCCAGTACTTCGGGAGGCAGAGGCCAGAAGATCGCTTGAGACTAGGAGTTTGAGACCAGCTTGTGCAACAAAGTAAGATCCAATCTCTACAAAAAATAAAATTTGCTGGGTGTTGTGGTGCACACCTATGGTCCCAGCTGCTCAGGAGGCTGAGGCAGGAGGACCACTTGAGCCCAGAAGTCTGAAGTTACAGTGAGCTATGATCATGACACTGCACTCTAGCTTGGGCGACAAAGCAAAGACCCTGTCTCCAAAAAAACAAAAACAAAAAAACCCTGTTTCCAAAAAAAAAAAAAAAAGACAGAGAGAGAAGGAGGAGGGCCATACTAAAATGCTTCTCTTACTCTTACAGGTAGATTCTTATGTTAACAATATGAGAGCTCTTCACAGGAATGTTGAGGAGAGATTTTTAAATAGACTCTCACCCCTGAGAATGATGACTACACAGATCTAAGTGTTTCTTCAGTATTTTCTTTGTACATACCTACTCAGATAGATGCACGTTACAGAAACTCAAAAAGTGAGTGTTCACAAATTGGTAGATGAAAAAGGTGAGTCAATAAAGAAGCAGGGAAGACAGCTGTGGGGCAGAAGAAACTGTAATAAGGACCTGGAAGTATAAATAGGCACCATAAGGGAGCTGAGTGAGTACAAACTTCAGTGCTTGTTACTATTTCTCATTAATGAATTGAAAGATACTTTATGAAATCTTCAAAACTAAGAAAGGATAAAGCTCAATGCTCTGTACATCAGATTACATTACAGTTACAGTCATATCTTTTCAGAGTCCAACTTTCAATACTTCCTTTCGCTTTTTCTGAATGTCAACCCTCCCTCTTATGCACATTTTTTTATATTAATGAAGGACAGGCTATGGTAGTAATATAGGGAAAATAATCAAATTGAACATGATAACCTAACTTAATTACAAAACTAATTGGAAATAAATTAATCCATCTTTATTGGCACATATTTTCTTATAAACTTTTTTTGTGTAGTTGACAATTCTTTGGGCACAATTTACCTGCCTGAATGTGGACCTTGGGAACGTCCTACTAGAAATCTTCGTATGATATGCTTTCACAATTAGATCTTAGACTGAGAGAGAGTGCGTGGAGCAGTTAAAGAGTTTCAGTTTTGGAGTCAGCAGTTTAGTTCTCGCTTCACACTATACCATCTCCATAACTTTTCTTAAGTATCCTGCATCTCAGTAATCTGTAAAATGGGACCAATAATAGAACTTACTTCACAATATTCACAAGGATGACATTAAATAATGTGTCAGGAAAACACTAAATACATTGTGTTATTTTGGTAGCTGTAAGTTCAGTTAGTACTTAATCAATTTTTGTATTTCAAGTATATCAAACAACCTAGGTTCCACCATGACAGGAAAACAAAAGTCCACTCACTTCCAGAGTATTGCAGTGTCCCACCACTGGTAAGTGTACCAAATAATTTCTTCTTTTTAGCTTTTTATTGAAATAGCCAGTAAGTCAAGTTTCAGTCGGCTACCAGATGAGAAGGCAGTATCTAGAAGATAGCCTGTCCTAAAACTCCACTGCAAATAACTAAGCAGGTAAGCAGTATCCAGAAAGTCTAAATTGTAACAGCATTAAATAAAGCAAAAACCATCAGCAGTTTGCCTTACACAATCCTGTAAGTTTAAAGAAACTGCTTCTGGTTACTTGCTTCCTAACACAGTCTCTGAAGCAAAAACCCAGGTCAGGTCGTATTCTTTGAAGAATTAAAATCTAGACTGGGTTCTCACACTTTTAGAAGGTGAGCAAGATGCCATCCGTGGTTGTCATAAAATTATCCTTGCTTTGGAAAATTCTTTTTAGATATCACTAAATTAAAATCACATGTTAAGTTCTCTCATAATTAGAAAGGCACAGTTTCAGGATGGAAAGGCAGACTAGCTTGGAATTTCAAGTTTCCCACTCTGCCACAATGTGGATGCAGTTTTATATTTGGGGCTGAGGTTTGACTTTGGCTTTCTTCATCATGATTTTACCCCCCAAATACACTGCCACTAAACTGCATTGCTATTTACTACATATGCAAGCATTTCAGGTGAAATCAGGGAGAAGAATGGAATAACTGAAGTTAACAGCTTGTTTTAAAAACTATTCAGACATCTCAAACATTCCCAGATGCCAACTGACAGCCTTACCACTTGAAGCAAATATGCATTTGTTGTGGTGGGTGAAAGGAAAAAGGCCACACCCAAAGTTAAGACACCACAGTGAAGTGATATCCAGTTTCAGAATTTTAACTATTGCTATTTTCGGTACTCTTTTCACGGTCAATGAATTCTTTAACTTCACACCAGGCCCAGCGTTAAAAAAAAATGTTCCACTGTTCCTAATTACTTAGGTTACTTCATTTAGTAATAGGTAAGTCCAAGATGGAGAATTACCTCATTCAAAGAAAGGTTCAAACTTTGGTGTAGAAGAGGGCCAAACTCAAATGATCAGTGCGCAGAAGAAACTCTGGATGAGCCAGACAGCACTCCTCCCCTCCCCCAAGAGGCCAAGAAGTCAGGTAGAGCCTGACTGTATTAACACAGCACTTACCTGACACAGAACGCTACCAAGTTACCTGGACCCTTCTTTCAGTTTAGCTCCTCCCTACACGCCCCTCTCTCCTTGGTGCCGCCTCCACCCAGGAAGTCTCTCCCCCCCGCCCACCCCCATCCCCGCAGTCCAGCTCCCATGAGCTTCTTCAGCCACATCTCTAGCCCACCTCCGTGTTCTCGCCTACTCTTCTCATCCCCGCTTACCTTCGCCACATAGTCTTTCACCTCATCCAAGTCTCCGTTTTTCAGGGCCCACATGAACTCCTTGTCGCACATCACTGCAGCGGGGCAGGCCGGTTGGCCGGGCAGAAGATGAGGAGGCGGTGGCAGCAGCAAGCGGACGCCGCCGGGCGAGAGGGAGGCAGGGCCGCGCGAAGCCGGAGAGGAGAAGAAGAGAAGGCCGGTTAGGCTGCCAGGCGGGCGAGGCAGATGGCCGCGGCGACCGTTGGGGCGGGAGAAAGAAAGTTCTTTTGCGGCCACCGGGCCCAGCAGAGCAGGTTCCGCCTGGCCGAGGAGAGGCAGGAACCTTTACACTTCCGGTTCACTCCCCGCTAGGACCCTCCCCCAACTTCCTCTTCCTCTTCTCCTCCGCGGAACGCCCCTTTCTGGGTCCGCGGCGCGAGCGCCACTAGTGCGCATGCGCAGTATACAGGCTGCCGGGAGTCCAGAGTGGAGGAGTGGGCGGGACTGGGAGGCTGAGTGAAGGGGACCCAGGGGAGGTCAAGACAGTGGAGTAGTGGAGGAAGAGTGAGAGTAGTTTCGATGGGGTTATGTCGCTTCTGCACCACCATTAATGGAAAAAACTTTACTTTTTAAAAAACATAATCTTGGAGGGCATCTTGCTCAGCTTCTAAAAATGTACAGTAAGAGTGTTTGATTGGAATTCCTTCCTTCTTGCCTTCCTTTCCCCTCCCCTCCCTCCCTTTCATCCTCCCTCTCTCCATTATCCAGTATTACTGGGCTGAAAACGGTGGAATAACGCTATTCCTGCCCTCCAGGAAATCTTAAACACTTAAAACTACAATGTAAATTGAGCGTGTTAACACTGTGTATAATGTTCTCTGGAGCGAAAAACTTTAGTGTGTGGCAGGGAAAAAAAAAAAAAAATTAACTCATCTTCCTGACCAGCAAATGACGTCCAGGACTAGGAATTCAGTTTGATGCCATAAAGCGGAACAAATCAAACTGTCTAGTACAATTTGCGTTTTTTAAATTTACTGTTTTTAATGGTTTGAAACTTCAGGACTGTTCTGGTGAAGTCAGTTCTGTTCTCCTAGTGTTTAGTTGTAATGCCATACTGCACAGCTACCACCTGAATTATTCCTCACAACCCTAATGATCCAGGCATGCGCACATGAACATAGATCCAATAAAAGCTTATTGGAACTAGAAATATATATACATATATAACTTACTGTTTATATAACTCATATATAATCTATTATTTGTAACCCACAAAAACACATTAACCAAGCTACTTTATCACCACTGCCATGCAGTGTAGGGGTTCCAAACAGACTCTGGAGTCAAATTGCTTAGTTTGTGATACAGGCCCCACTTCTTGCTAATTTTGTGTCATCTTGGACAAGTTACTGAACTCCCTTCTGCTTCATTTTTCCACATGTGTAAAATGGGGATGTCAACAGTGTTTGGAAATTTTTTTTTTTTTCTTTGCTATCAGAATAGCAAATAGGTTTCAAATCAAAAGAAATCCCTCCAAATTTTAACAGCTATCTAGATTGTTCTTTGTTAATTTTACTCCCTGACAATTAGAAACACAAGTCCACATACCCAATAGTGATATATTTCCAGAAACAAATCTCAAAGGGGAGTTTGTTAGGCAAGTCCTAGAATCTCCATCCCTTCTCCAACACACTCCCACCTGTGTGATTTCTGAGTTACATCATGCTGAGAGCTCTTGATTTATATCTTTGGCCGGGTGCAGTGGCTCATACCTGTAATCCTAGCACTTTGGGAGGACAAGGCTGGAAGATCGCTTGAAGCCAGGAGTTGGAGACCAGCCAGGGCAACAAAATGAGACACCGTCTCTACAAAACACAAAGATTAAAAAAATTAGCTGGGTACAGTGGCAGACATCTGCCTTCCCAGCTACTTGGGAAGCTGAGGTGGGAAGATTACTTGAGCTCTGGAGTTTGAGGCTGCAGTGAGCTATGATGGCACCACTGCACTCCAGCCTGGGTGACAAAGCAAGATCATCTAAAAAAAAAAATAAATAAAAAATAAAAAATAAACCATTAACCAGACTTTTCCTATGTGATCTATTCTTATATATAACTTCTTACTCATTTGAATTTCTCAAACTTAACATGTCCAGAATAGGATCTGGTCTCCTGTAGATGTTAAACCTAGTTGTCCCCCACCCATCACTGTAAATGGCGCTGCCAACCACCCTATCACTAAAACCAGAAACAGGGGAGTCATAATTGCTCTTCCCATTCTCAACTTTTCTCTTATTCAATCCATCAGTAAATCTTTCAAAAATACGTCTTAAATGTGTTCATTTCTTGCCATCTTCACTATTACTACTCCCTGCACCCTCACATATCCCCCACCCCTGCCACTGTCATCTGTGTCTACACTGCTATGATGCTATGTGCTGTGATAGCCTCCCAGTTGGTGTCCTATTTTCACTCATCCTTTTCTAGAGAATTCCCCACATTGGGAGTTACTCTTTTAAAATTTAAACATGCACTTGTTGTCCTAAGATCTTTCAAAGACTTCCTATTGCAGGTAGGTTAAAATCCTAACTACTTGATATGGTCTTCAGGGCCTTCTATGCACCGACTGCTGATGGTAGTTGATAGTATCTCCTATCTCATGACACTCCCTTGCCACCCCCATTGTTTCTTTGATTTTGAAATACCTTGTCTTCTGTCAGTTTCAAGCTAAACCAAGCTCATTCCACCCTAAGGCCTTTATGCTTCTTGTTTCTTCTCTGGAATGTCCTTCGTCTAAGTCTTGTTCATTCCGTCTGACTTTTGAGGTTTCAATGCAAACCTTCAGAGAGACCTCCCAGACCACCTACTTTAAATAGGTCCCTCAATTATATAGCCCAGCTTTTCCCCCATTTACAGCACGTATCACAAGTATCTTAGTTATCTTTTCTGTTTACCTATTTTGGTAAGTATTCATGGTGTTAAACAAATAATTCCTTTGTCTGCCATTCTGGGCTCAAGAGAGAATTGCTCTTCCTGGCTTGCAGTTGAATAATATCATGTAACTAATTTTGGGCTATTAGTTATGAGCAGACGTGAAATGAGTCACTTCCAGGCTTGTCATTGTAAGACCCTTCAGAACTCTTTCCTTCTACTACAGCAACTAGCAACATGCAAGATACTGGCTACACAGTTAGTTTGGGTTCCTGCATAGCTACAATGAGCAGAGCTCCCTCACCATCCCATAATCGATATATACGATGAATATGAATTTAACTTTTATTGTTTTCTGCCATTTAAATTGTGGTGTTTATTACTAGAGGAACACTGAACCAATCTTGACTAACACAGAAATTAGTGTCAGAATGGGGATGTTACTAGAACAAAACCTTTAAATAAATGGCATTGGCTCAGTGTCTGGGGAGTACACAGCAAAGGAAGTGATAGGAGAAACTGTAAAGATGGTGATTCATATTCACAGGAGTGAAACCTTTGGCAAAACTCCTGTGATAATATGGGGAAGCTCTAGTAGTTCTAGAGGAAAAGGCCAGAAAATGGAAAGCTGGTGGCATGTATCAGTAACTATTGACTATATAAAATACAGTTACTGGTGGAGGGTGTCCAGGTTCTTGGCACTGTGAACAAAGAATTGGACAAAATGCATAAAGTAAGGAAAGAATGAAGCAACAAAAGCAGAGATTTATTGAAAATGAAAGCACACTATGTAGGGTACGAAGGGGCTGGAGAAAGCGGCTCAAGGACCCCATTACAGAATTTTCTGGGGTTTAAATACCCTCTAGAGGTTTCCCATTGGTTACTTGGTGTACACCCTATGCAAATGAAGTATTGGCCTATAATCTGTCTGATTGGTTGCAGGAGGGGACCAATCAGAGACTGAAGCAAAGTCACAGTTACACCCTATGCAAATATCTAATTGGTTGCAGAAAATGACGAATCGGAGGCTGAAGTGAAGTTACAAAGTTATACTCCTATGCAAAGGAAGACTTGGCCTGTGATCAGCCTGATTGGTTGCAGGAGGGGATCAATCAGAGGTACTTACAATTTTTTTATCAGCCACCCGGAAAAGATGGAGGTTGCAAAGGGAGTAGCCTTGAGTCCTTTCGTTACTTGGGCGTGGGAAGTTGGGGTTTTCCTTTTGATTTAGTTTTACGAAGTCAGTGTGAATCAGCCTTAGATAATTAAAAAAGATTTAATTAATCTCCCTGCCTCCAGACCCTATTTTCCTGCCTCAATACTACAGGAAACGATGAGTTCAGAAAATAATTGTCCAGCGTGCAGTTAGGAATGAAAGTGATTATAGGGCGCTATAAACTTGGAGACATGCACGTTTAGAAGATGCAAGTGATTCTCATTATTATTCATTAAAAAACAAAACTGAGATGAGCAACAAAGGCTGATTAGAACTCAACCTCTTGGCAAGGATCAAATTACGGGTGTGATAGTCACACATGTGACTAAAACCTCCATACAGATTAAAGTGGTACCCCAGAATCTTTTCAGTTGAACAACATGGCACAGGTCTTCCCATGACAGAGCTTGATAGATTCAAGGTACCTACAAGAATGAAGTAAAAGAGAAAGTTGTGACTTAGTACAATGGAGACACACAATCAAAGTATGTAGAGCTAGCTTGAATCAAATATGGAAGAAGCTGGCTAAATTTTTGAGAGATATGCCAAAATAGCTATCAGTCAAGACTAAAGGAAATTGTAAATAGACTCCAAGTGGGAGTGGGTATTCAACCTTCTGTGGACAGGGAGTTGTCTAAGAAAGCTGCTCAGACTCTAAGGAGAACACATTTTCCAGTGCTCACTTAAGATAAGGACAAGGAGGCCTAGTATAGTGGCTCACACCTGTAATCCCAGCATTTTGGGAGGTCGAGCAGGTGAATCACGAGGTCAGGAGTTTGAGACCAGCCTGGCCAACATAGTGAAACCCCGTCTTTACTAAAAATACAAAAAATTAGCCAGGCGTGGTGGCAGGTGCCTGTAAAATCTCAACTACTGGGGAGGCTGAGGCAAGAGAATTGCTTGAACCTGGGAGGCGGAAGTTGCAGTGAGGTGACATTGTGCCACCGCACTCCAGCCCAGGTGACAGTGCAAGAATCTGTCTCCAAAAAAAAAAAAAAAAGATAAGGACAGGGATAATGTGGTGTAAACCCAAAAGTATCTGAGACAGGTCCTCAATCAATTTAGGAGTTTAGAGAGAAAGAAAACAACGAACAAACAAAAAGTGAAAGCAGTTTTGGAAAACTGACATAGGCCATATTACTCTGAAGTCCACACATCAGTAGGCAGGTTAAGGACATACCTGGAACAAATGAACATGGAATCGCAGAAACAGTCTGTGGTCTGTGCCTTTCTTCAAAGATGATTTTGAGGGTTTCATTATTTAAAGGGGAAAGGTGGGCTGGAGGAGAGAAAGGGAGGGTATAGTAATCCACATGTTGCAAGAGAAAAGGAGCAGATAGAGAAATAGTCAATTGTGTATTTGTCTCATACTCAGTAAACCAGCGTATTTTACATAAGGTGAACATAGAGAAGCTACCTGTGGAGATATAACCTTTTATCTGTTGCTATCTTCTTAGGAACAAAAAGGAAAGTCAGCTTTTTGCATGACTCAGCTTTCAGCTTAATTTTTTTTTCTTTTAGTATAGTGAATTGGAGTTGTTTTTATTTTCCTTTCACATTTTGCTGCCCTTTTCTTTTTAAAATCTTTTGGAGAAAGCATTTTAGAAGAAAATGAATCTCTGGTTTTGTCTAGGACAGTTTATTCCTAGACAGACAGTTTCCACATTGTTAGGAAAGCTCATTTTTAGCAGGTTGTAAGGTCTCACATCCCACAAAGAAAAAAAATGGGAGAGGAAGAGAGAAAGAAAAACAGCAAACAAACAAAAAGTGAAAACAGTTTTGGAAAACTGACATAGGCCATATTACTCTGACGTCCACACATCAGTAGGCAGGTATAAAAGTGGTTTATGTAATTAAATAGGTTGCTGTTATTTTCTTGCAAAATTTAAGTTGTCCAGCTTCAGTTTGCACGGCTTTAAGAAGAGCACAGCTTAATTCCTAGTGATTTCAATCAGGAAAAATGGACGAAAAAGGAAAAAAAGGAGGGGAAAAAATTGAAAAGATTATTTTGGAGACTTGTAGTCAGGAAAAATTTTAGAATTCAGGCTAAATTATGGAAAATAATAAAAATCAGAAACATTAGGCAAGACTAGAATCTGATAACAGGCGTACTATAGTTTAGTTTGAAATGTAATTTTTCTGTCTCCAAAAGTTCAAATTTTATTAAAGACAAACTTATAGTAGGACCAATTTATGTTTAAAATAAGTTTTAGTTCTACTATATTTGGCTTGATTATTTGCATAAAGTGCAGCAAGAATAATCCTTTGCCGTGTAGGTTCTCTCTTTCTCTTTATAAAATTGGCTTTGTTGGAAGCTTTTCACAAGGAATCTAAGATTTGAGCTTTTTAAAAGCCTTGAGCCCTGCTAAGGATTTACTGTGCCTGCAGACACCTGTGTGAATTGGGTGAATTCCTCTTTTTTCAAGGTCCCAAGAAAACTTGAGTTTCCTAGGCCTGTCAGAAAGTGACACTTTACTTACCACAGGTCAGGACTCTGCAAATAACAATGTATGATCCCAAATTTTCCAAGGGGCTTTTATTGGCTTTATAGGTCAGCCTCATTTTCTCAAGGCAGTCTGAAAATGTCATTACAGTCAAAGTCTTGATAAAATCACCAGTGTCTCCAATTATGTCCTGTTATAAAAGAAAATAGATTCTTATTGAATTTATGCAAAGAACTACATTGTCATAAACTAAGGATATTCACCAAATAGTTTCCAAGTTTTGAAGCAATTGCAATGGAATTGTTTTGAATTTTTCTTATTGGAGTATACTTTACTCAATTGTTAAAAGCTGTAAACAGCTAAAAGAAGAGAAAATTTTCTTAACTCTAGAAAACAAAACTGAAAGAATCAGCAAGTGTTTTAGACAAAAAGCCATAAAAGAGTATTTCAGTCTTCTGTTAGTTCAGTTCATGCAATGAATTCCTGTTCTGCTCGATACTGGATCAGCAATCCTCCTGAATACATCAACTCTCCATGAGAGTCCTGGGACTTTTCTTTCTCTTTATTCCAATGCTATATTGTCTAAAGATATTACAAACCTATATTTAAGAGTACTCCTCAGAGTTCTATAGTTGATTATAAACCGCCCTGTAAAAGGATGAAGTAAAACAATCATGGATGACAAAAGTCTTAGAACAGCCATGGGTAAAGATACAAATGACGAGGAAATTTGGTTACTTCTCTGGCATACAACAGTTTTACATAGCAATTATAATTATCACTGATAGCGTATACTAAGACATACCAGAACCTCAGCAATCTCATACAATTTTGGAACACATGCTAATAACACATTTATATAAATATAATCAAGCCAGGTGCAGTGGCTCACGCCTGTGATCCCAGCAGTTTGGGAGGCCAAGGCAGGTGGCTCACTTGAGGTCAGGAGTTTGTGACCAGCCTGGCCAACATGGTGAAACCCCTCTCTGCTATAAATACAAAAATTAGCCAGGCATGGTGGCGGACACCTGTAGTCCCGGCTACTCAGGAGGATGAGGCCGGAGAATTGCTTGAACCCAGGAGGCAGAGGTTGCAGTGAGCTGAGATCGTGCCACTGCACTCTAACCTGGGCAACAGAGTGAGACTCTATCTCATAAATAAGTCAATAAATAAATATTATCCAAAGAAGTTTAAACACCATTTTATATTTGACAATGCCTCCTGTATGATTTTATTGTACCAAATAAGCTGAATATGTTTCTTTTGGACTGCAGGGGACCTAATATCAAAAAATTAATGATGCCCAAAGGATTGAATTTATCATTTGATTTTGGAAAGTCTGTCAGATATTAAAAGTTTAAAACTCTTGGTATCACAAAATGGAATCGCAAGTGAAATAAGTCATTTATTTAGCCAAAGTGATAACTCAAAGATTTCAAAAAAAAAAAAAAAAAAGGCAAAAAATTTTATTCTTTGAGAAAGGAAACTTACTTTCCCAAACAATAAGCCCCAATAAAGACAGCATGAGGCAATTAAATCTATCTCTCAAATTTCATAAACAAATCTATTAAATTTTATTTTTCTTGCTGTTTTTTTTTGTTTGGTTTTGTTTTTTGTGAGACAAGGTCTTTCTCTGTTGTCCAGGCTGGAATGCAGTGGATGATCTCAGCTCACTGCAACCTCTACTTTCCGGGTTCAAGTGATCCTCCCGCCTTAGCCTCCCCGAGTAGCTTAGTCCTGAATAGCTATAACTATGGGTGTGTGCCACTCCACCAGGCTAATCCATTACATTTTAATCATCTTGACCATAAGATATACTTTCTATAAACCTTTTAATAACTTTTTTTTTTTTTTTAAATTAAAGAGTGGGTTAATGCTCCAAGAAAACCTTGTTAATATGACACAGGGGCTCAGATGCTCATCTTGCGTAGTTGCCATTGATATTTATTTTTAATTTACAGAGAAACTTTGAACTAATTTTCTCTCCAAAAATCAGCCCTATAATCTCACAATAGTTCCTGCTCTTTCACAATAGTTCCTGGGCCTAGAGGGGTTGAATAGTTTTAACTTCTGACCCTGTGTCTCATGAATGCAGTTTACTTTGATTGTCATATTCTCTCAGGTCTGAAGATAACACTTTAGCTGATGTCAGTGTTTAAGAGTGAGCAAGACTTGGTGTGCATTTTAGACCCAGGAGTCAAAGCCCTGTAAGTTAACAGCACAAAGACTTTAGAAAGAATACAGAAAATTACATGGATGTAATAACCTTAATTTTTAAAAATCTCAGTTTTCTAGGACTTGAATAATTAGAAAGAGTGTGACCTAGGTCGTAAGTGAAAGTTTTTTTTATTTAATAGAAGCGTTTAAAGTCAAGAGCACAGAATGTTATGTTGGAAGAAAACATTTTCATTAGACCTTTTGGATTTTAAAACATTTTTAGCATCATGCCACAACTACAGTTAGAACCTGAGGAAAAAAATTACAGGAGCTCATGAAAAAGTTGAAGGAGGGAGTTATTATCTCAGGCCTTCTCAAAGGGGAGAGAAAGCTGAAAACAGCGAGACACAATAGAAGTTGAGCTTTTGGGTTAAAAAATGTTAAAATCTCTTATAATTTTATTAAGAATAAATTAATACTTTAAGAAAATTTTGTTTTTCTAAATAATTCTTTAGTTTATTAATATATATTTTTAATATTAAAGGCCAATCGCTAGAAAGACAGTATAAATAATTTCCTTTTAATTATAGCCAACTTGATCACATAAAGTTTTTTTCACAATTTCTTTATACAAACCTTATTATGACTTACACAAACCATTTATAAAATGGTTGGACTTCTGATTTCATCCCACTTTCTTTAATAACCAGTCATTTTATTTTGGGACAAAAAAAAATTCATCACACAAGATTCTTTCTCATATAGAATTTTTTTCCTTTTAACTTTTCTTACCAAAAAATCCCCTGTATATTCATAATTTTCTTTATATTTCTCTTATTTACTGGTTCTGTTTACCTTGTTTTATAAATAACCTTTAAATAATGTTTGACCTAGACAAAAATTATTTTTTTAATAAGAACACTTCTTTTTTTTTCTGAGATGGAGTCTTGCTCTGTGACCCAGGCTAGAGTGTAGTAGCATGATCTCAGCTCACTGCAATCTCCATCTCCTGGGTTCAAGCAATTCTTCCGCCTCAGTCTCCCAAGTAGCTGGACTTATAGGTGCCCACCACCACACCCGGCTAATTTTTTTTTGTATTTTTAGTAGAGACAGAGTTTCACCATGTTGGCTAGGCTGGTCTCGAACTCCTGATCTCATAATCTGCCCACCTTGGCCTCCAAAGTGTTGGGATTATAGGTGTGAGCCACTGCGCCCAGCCAATAAGAACACTTCTTTTAGAAAAATGGTTTCCTATAATGTAATTTTTTTAAAAATCAGAAATGACCCAGACATTTAATACATATTTATTATTTAATTTCAGATTCTAAGGTATATTACAAGTTTATTTACAAGCATTTATTCCATTACATTTGTCTAATTAATTTTTTAGTAGTTTACCTAGATTACTTATGAAAATTGTGATAGTCATCATTTAAAGTTATTTCCCTGTTAACCATTTTTCTAACCTGTGAGTTTCAGGTGTTTATACCAAAGAAAGAACCTTAAAGTTAAATAAATGTGTGTGTGTGTGTGTGTGTTTTGCGAACAACTCAGGATTTAGCTGTTTTCATTAATCCAACAATATTAAATGCCTTATTTATCAAAAAATTGCACAAAGATAATTCCCTTTTGGGCTGCATTTATGGCTTTATAAGCATCATGCAAAATCTTGACACCTTATAATATTTAGCAGAGATAAATACACAACCACTTGACCAAAACATCTGAAGAAGAATGCAAGGGTGTCCAATTTTTTGGCTTTCCTGAGTCACACTGGAAGAAGAAAAATTATCTTGGGCCACACATAAAATGCGCTAACTGTAGTGATAACTGATGAGCTTAAAAAAAAAAAAATCACACAAAATAATCTCATAATGTTTTATGAAAGTTTACGAATTTGTGTTGGGCCATATTCAAAGCCATCATGAGTCACATGCAGCCCGGGGCTGTGAGTTGGAGAAGCTTGAAATAATGTATGTTGACAATTCTGAAGACATTTCTAATTTTATTTTGCTAATAATTTTAAAGCCTGCCTATTTATTAAAGTTTTACTTAAGTTATATAAACTTGAGAATCCTTTGGGCTTATTTACTTAATGAATACTCATTTATTTTTAAGCCAGTTTGGTACCTTATGGCCACAACACATAACAAAACACATGTATGTACATGTAAACACACCTAAGCACACACACACACTCATACAAATAAAGATCCGATAGCCTTTACTTCGGAATGCTAACCATGAAATATCAACACAAACTTACCAGTTTACAAAAAAAAAAAAAAAAAAAAAAAAATGGTTGGATGTGAACAGTGGTTTTTATCTCCACACCAGTAGCAATGCAATCAAGGACCTCCATTTTTGTAAGAAAAAGAGAATGAATTATTATCGTGTTTTAGTTTTTTCTCTTCTTTTATCTTTTCTCCATTTTCCCCACCCTCTATTTTCTGCTTAGCCCTTTAGAAATGCAATTATAACCTTTCACCTTCCTCTTACCACACAGTCCCTACAGGGAAAGTTCATCTAACTATGTGCTTAGAAGCTTCAGGGTGGAACTCTCACCCATGAGGAGGTTGCCTGAGAGACAACGGTCAATCTACTACCCAAAGTATACCTGCTCTGAAAATCTCTCTCACTTGGAGAGTTTTGGGCACCTTTACAACCTAGTTCTCTCCAGGAAGGTGCCAGCAGTTGTCAGCTCAACCAGCCAGTACTGAAGCGAGTTATGCAGACCTCCGCCCGCTCACTTTCTTCCCTGTGTGCCATTCATGTCAAACTCTCTTTAAAAAGTGTCTGTGTTCTGCCTCCAAAAGCAAAGTGGTACTCTTAAGGCAGGAAGCCTGTACTTATTCCCCTAAGCTGGCTTTGGAATAAAAGGTCACTTCCTTTATACCACACCATGCTCTTGTTAATTGGACTGTAAGCAGTGAACAACTGAAGTGGTGTTTTGGTTACAGAAAGGTCCTCTACACTAGAAAAAATTACATTTTCTTAAGCAAAAACCACATATTCATGTTTTTTGTAAACTTCATGAAAAACATCCTACTCTCATGCTATCCTAACTCTTTTTTTTTTTTTAGACACAGCTGTGCTCTGTTGTCAGGCTGGAGTGCAGTGGCATGATCTTGGCTCACTGCAACCTCCACCTCCCAGTTTCGAGCAATTCCCAATTCCCTTGCCTCAGCCTCCCGAGTAGCTGGGACTACAGGTGTGTGCCTCCAAGCCTGGCTAATTTTTTTTTGTATTTTAGTAGAGATGGGGTTTCACCATGTTGGCCAGGCTGGTCTCGATCTCCTGACCTTGTGATCTGCCCGCCTCAGTATCCCAAAGTGCTGGGATTACAGGTGTGACCGCCACGCCTGGTCTATTCTAACTCTTAGTAACCCTACTCTCAGTAAAAAACCTAGGATTGCTCAATTTAACATGACATAACTTTCAGATTTTAAATTATTGGAGGGAATTTTGAGACTATATTTACCAAATTAATCTTACCAAAGATTACTAAAGTCATGTGAACTGAAAAGCCTCTGAATTAGTTTCTGTTAGTCTGATAAATGCTTAATTTTCTTTATGCCAATTCATTAGAGCTCTTTTATATAATTGGTAGTGAAATATAATTTCCACATGATATATATGAACATATAGGCATATCAGACTCAGACGGACAGATCTTATGGATTTAAAGTTTTTCATTTGCCTGTTTTCAAAAATTTTCTTTTCCCTACTTTAGACTATTAATTTATTGATTACCTCTTCCATATCCTACACAATTGTTAACAAAATTTGGATCTCCAAAGACCTAACTTTAGGTAAAACAAGGTAGACAATGTACATCTCAAAAGCACGTTCTTAGATTGAAACAAAGGCAAGGTCTGTTACATAAACGTTAAGCCATTGTTTTCCCCTTAGTTAAAATTCCTAGTGGTTTAGGTGCAGAGGCATAGATGCTCTTAAAAACTGGAGATTTTGGCCGGGTGCGGTGCCTCATGCCTGTAATCGCAGCACTTTGGGAGGCTGATGTGGGTGGATCACTTGAGCTCGGGAGTTCTAGAGCAGCCTGGGCAACGTGGCAAAACCCCATCTCTACAAAAATACAAAAATTAGCTGGGTTTGGTGGCTCATGCCTGCAGTCCTGCTACTTGGGAGGCTGAGGCAGGAGGACCACTTGAGCCCAGGAGGTGGAGGTTGCAGTGAGTTGAGATTTGCCACTGCACTCCAGCCTGAGTAACTGAGCTGGACTCTGTCTCAAAAAAAAGAAAAAAGACTTCCTTTAATGATGTAAATTTCCTTTATTAAAATAACTTAGTTTGATAGGTGATATTTTAACTGTAGCTTCATTAGATTACTGGCTTTAGGGTGGAGCGTTTTAAGGAACGGAGCCAAGAAAGCATATACAACATTCTTATATTCAAGAATGTTCAAAGAAACAAGTAGTCTTCTGTAGTAATGGTCATTTTCTGTAAAATCCTCAGCTACTCCCAACTTTGTAGCTCTTGTCCACCATTACACACACCAAGGTCAAATCTTCTTACAGTACAAAGTAATCTCTGGTATCCTCAAAAAGGCAAAGAGGTCAAGTAATGCCATACAAGAAAGCAAAACTTTAGACCTGAGAATAATCTGTCCATGACTCTTGAAACTCCACAAAGAAAGCAGAACACCCCAAAAAAGGGTGAGTGGCACCTTTATTCGGAGTTAAGAGGTCCAAGTCATTAGGAGCCTTCTCTAGATTTTTTTGTCCACTTTGTTCCAAAGATGACAAAAGAGGAAGAAGGAATAGGGTTGAAGAAAAGTAAACAAAAGAACAATTTTTTAAGAAAGGAAGCAAACAGAGAAACAAAGTGATTTTTTTCTTCAGCTGTGAGGAATTTTAGCTAATTCAGAGGACTTGTTCCCATAATTTGTAATTCCCATTCTGATTTGACCAAGTCGGGTAAAGGTGGTCAAATCTGATGGGAGAAAGACTGAAGCAACAACAATAACAAACAAAAGAATATAATTACTGAGTGCTCTAATGTAAACAGGAATTAAGACCAGCTGGTTGTCAATCTTAACTTTTAGCCATTAAAGAGAATTTTCAAGACAAAATCCCAATTCAGCTACTTTTAGAAGCAGAAAAAAAAAAAAAACAAACGAACTCAAACTTGCCTTTCCTCTTGGAAGCAAGCTGAAAATCCAGAAAGGAGTTGCCTGCACTCCATCAACATGGAAACAGGAAAACTCACTTTCCTTGTTGGAAGTGAGTGAAACTCCAGAAAAGGAATTGTACAGCAAGGTAAACCTTAGATCTCAACCACATTTGGGGAGATCAGGGATTCTCTGGAGAGGAAAGCTCTGCACCTCAGCAAATTGTCCCATTGGTTTGAGCAATAAAGATAGTTCAAGCTGGTACCAAGCATTGGTAGATTTGTGAAAGGTCAGGGCCACCTCCATTCAGAGTTCCCCGTGTTGGTCACCAATCATAAACCAAAATGTATCTGAGACAGATGTCAATCAATTTAGAAGTTTAGTTTACCAAGGTTAAGGACATACCCGGAACAAATAAACATGGAATCACAGGAAGTCTGTGGTCTGTGCCTTTCTTCAAAGATGACTTCGAGGGCTTCAGTATTTAAAGACGAAAGGTGGGCTGGAGGGGAAAGAGGGAGTGTGTGATAGTCCACATGCTGCAAGAGAAAAGAAGCAGGTAGGGGAATAGTTAATTGTGTATTTCTCTTGTGGTCAGTAAATCAGCACTTTATGTAAGATGTGGTGAACAGAGTGGCTACCTGTGGAGAAGTTTAACCTTTTGTCTGTAGCTATTGGCTTAGGAACAACAGGAAAGGCAGCTTCTTGCATGACTCAGCTTTCAGCTTATATATATTTTTTCTTTTGGCATGGTAAATCGGGCCCCACGTTTTATTTTTTTTCATAGTGGAAAAGTACTCCTCTACACTTTGGGAGGCTGAGGCGGGTGGATCACCTGGGGTTGGATGTTTGAGACCAGCCTGGCCAATATGGTGAAACCCAGTCTCTACTAAAAATACAAAAAACTAGCTGGGCGTGGTGGTGGGCACCTGTAATCCCAGCTACTTGGGAGACTGAGGCGGGAGAATCGCTTGAACCCTGGAGGCAGAGGTTGCAGAGAGCCAAGATTGTCCCCCTGCACTCTAGCCTGGGCATGACAGAGAGAGACTCTGTCTAAAAAAAAAAAAACCCTCTAGAAGGTGGAGCTAAGAACACAGGAAACAATGTGCTAGGGGTGGCGGTTGGGGGCACCATGGATCAAAATTGAGGCCTAATCAAGGAACATTCCCACCCTGGTTGAGAGGACCCTTGCAATGTCTGCTGGACAGGATCCAAGAGTGCCGCAGACTAATGATGGCTGTCTGTGTCTCATTATTTCCTTTTTGGAATGGGAGTGCTTATTGTAGGTATCCTGGGAGAATTCCCTTAGCATAATTAAGAATGTGAGTTAATCAAGATTCACGCCTCAATAGACAGTCACATCACCTTTACATGGCAATGGGCCAAGGCAACACCTACAAACAGGGTCTACATATTACTCAAACCCAAAGAATTTTGAGGTCTGCTTCAAAACACCAAAAAAAGAGAACTATATTAAAGATGGTCATGCCAGTTATAGCTGGGATCATGTTCTTTTATTTTTCATATTACAAAAGTAATGCATGAATGCATGCTTATTTTTAAAAATAGGAAAACATCATTGTACACAGAGTAAACAGAGAAAATATCCTTTATTGCAGTCCACAATCTCCTCCTTACATAACCGCACTTATCTCCCCATAGATAGCCACTAAAATCGTTTAACAGAACTGATGAACTATGGTATAACTCTTAATGTGAGATAGGAAAAACATAACGAAAATGGTTTTATAAGTATTGTATATACATGTGTACTTAGAAAAGTGCTAGAAGGAATCAAATATTAATCATGGCATTCGCTGAATTGTGGGATTATGGTTGTTATTTGCTTTATTCCTGATGCTTTTCTAAGTTTTCTAATTTTCTGTATAAAAATACTAATTTTATATTTATGTGGAGCAGGATTTATGTCCAATTCAATTGAAGGAGTTTCAAGTCATTGCAGTAAAAAGTTTTATAAAAGTCGGGTGCAAAGAAAGAGTAATGAGGTAGGCCTAAAAGACGCTCAACACAGGAAGAATTTACAAGTAATTCAATAAATACCTATTCAGTGCCAACATTGTTTTAGGAGTTAAGAAGAAAATGGTGATTAAGACAGGTAAGATCCCTCTTCTCGTGGACATAAATATATCACAAAGGAGGCAGATTATGAATAATATATCAATAAGATAATTCAGGTAATATCTAGCGCTATGAAGAAACTAAAGAAGGGTATGGTAATAGCACATCCTGTCGGGGAGCAACATCTGCGAGACAGGGCAGTCAAAGAAGGCCTCTCTGGGGCCTTCGGAGCTGAGACTTGGATGGGAAGGACCAACCTACTCAATGCTCTGCAGCCAGAGCATTTCAGGCAGAAGAAACAGCAGTTGCAAAAACCACGCAGGTATAGGCTTGGTTGATTCAGGGAGTGGGTGGACTTAGCTGGTACCAATCTGTGAAGGCAGGTCCTGATAGTAATGTGAACCTGTAGAATGGATGGTAGTTACATTGAAATGTCTGCACTTTTGGCAGGGATTTTCTTGAGAGGAAAAAGTATGACCTATAAAATATTATTGACAATGTTTTCAAATGTGGCAAGAGCAACTGCAGTGCTAAAATGGTATTAAAACCACACAGAAGCTGGGCGTGGTGGCTCACGCCTGCAATCCCGGTATTTTGGGAGGCCAATGTGAGTGCATCACCTGATGTCAGGAGTTCAACACCAGCCTGGCTAACATGGTGAAATGCCATCTCTACTAAAAATACAAAATTAGTCAGGCGTGGTGGCACATGCTCGTAGTCCCAGCTATTCGGGAGGCTGAGGCAGGAGAATGTCTTGATACCAGGAGGTGAAGTTTGCAGTGGGCAGAGATCATGCCACTGCTCTCCAGCTTGGGCAACAGAGCAAGACTCTGTCTCAAAAACAACAACCAACCCAAACCAAACCAACCAAACAAACAAAACAAAAAACCCATACAGAAAGCCTATATGAGTATAAAAGTCAGTTTTCTCTTTTCCTTTTGTCGTTTGCTCGTAATCTAAATGTAGATTCAGTGTCATGAACAACTAAGACACTTACAGTTAGTTGCCTTTTTTTATTTTTATTTTTTGAGACAGGGCATCTCTCTGTCACCCAGGTTGGAATGGAGTGGTGTGATCATGACTCACTGCAACCTCAATATCCCCAGTCCAAGCCATCCTCCTGCCTAAGCCTCCCAAGTAGCTGGGACTACAAGTACACACCACCACACCCAGCTTTTTTTTTTTTTTAATTTGTTTTTAGTAGAGATGAGGTGTTGATATGTTGCCTAAGCTGGTCTTGAACTCCTGAGCTCAAGGAATCCTCCTGTCTAGGCCTCCCAAAGTGCTGGGATTACAGGTGTGAGCCACCACACCTGGCCATAGTTAGTTAAACAATTTCAATATGAGATCTCGAAGAGCCCTTTTCTTCACCATGGCTGATTAAGCTCTCTAAAAGTAATGTACCATGTCAGCATTGAGTTCTAGGCAGCAGATGCTGAGTCAGCAAGCAGTAATAGTCTAAGACTTGAGTTGAATCAGAGATCTTAGCAACAGGCCATGTTGTGTGTGCATTTTTTGGGGGTGGGATGAGGTGGGGTGTGTGTGTGGCCATGAATCTGGAAGGCCACAACAGTTGGGCTGGACATACAACTAGAATGATCAAGTGTGGAGCCAGAGCTGCCTAGGTACCTCTGCTTCAAAGGATCCAGCTTCGTTTTTAAAACAAGAGTAGGCTGTGCTTCAGTGGCCTCTTTTATGGAAGGTGGAGACCATGAGGGGCCTTGAAACTACAGCTCTGATCCTTCAGAAACTCCCTACCAAGGATTGGGTCCCGGTGGCAGCAGCAGACTCAGAGCGTGGCTGGCTTAGCTGAGAGAGGAAAAATCATTTTAGGAAGATGGTGAGTCAACTTGATGAAACAGAGATGTTTAGTTTAAAGATAAGGGGGATCCTGACTTTTTGTAAAGTTTATTTATGAGCAGAACATTACCGAGATGTTTGAATTTCTTCATTTTTGTAAATTATATTTCACTTTTTTGGTGTTTTAAATTTTTAATTATTTTAAAATTAATACATATTTGTACATGGAACAGGTGAAACTTTGATACATGCATGTGGTGTGATTTAATGTGATTAAATCAAGGTATTTAGGATATCCATTGTCTAGGACATTGATCATTTCTTATTGATCTTTTATTGCCTTGGTTTATAGAAACAAATGTATTGTCACAGACAGAATAGAATCAATTGGAAAGTGTGCTGGTTTTTCTTTTACTAACCACAGCTATGTGGATTCTGGTGCCAGGCACTACTAGTCACTTTTGGCAGTACCTGAATTTTAGGGCACATCTCTGGTTGAGATGAATAGTCTTTGAAATGTTAGCTTTGCATTTCTAGATATATAATAGAAAAGGCAAATGTCAGTCTGACACAGGTGACAGCAGTTGCTGAAATGGACCCTGGGTTCATTGTAAGACCAGATGGTTTAGGAGACAGAGATTTAGACGGCAAAGTCTGCCATATTGGGTTGAACAGATAAAACCTTCTTAAAGGAAGAGCCAAAATCTTGATGGACTATTGAACAACAATCTGTCTTGATGAGCAGGCATCAATAACCTGTCAGCGTTGGTTACAATAACAATAAGAAGACAGTATAATCTCTAATCAGACGTATCAAGGATAACTTCCAAAAACATGCCTGTAGCTGGAGGGAAATGGATTTTCAGTTCCAGTTACACACATTGAAATGTCTGCATTGGTAACATTTCTGACTAATAATTCTGAAATGTCTTGCTTTGTATTTACTTACTGAAGAATTCATATGGGGCAAAGGAACCAAATTCTGTAAAACGGAAAGATGGGTTACTAGGAAACCTACACAAATATGCACAAATAAATACTTATGTATGTAACTAAGCAATTAACACCTATAATTTACTTTCTTCCAAATAGGTTCATTCCAGTCTCTGAAGCAGTTTATGCTGTTGACTCTGGGCAGTAACATCTTTTCCTCACCTTGTATTGCCAGAAACCGGAGCAATATGAGGTAGGGACAAGAGGTCAGAAGCTCTGTGCTTCATCAATAGTTAACTGATAAACACTTTCCAGTGCCCAAAGCCAAAGGATTGTGATTGTTCTTTATGTCACTTATTTCTTTATAGCTTTCCTTGTGTGGCTTATTTTCCCATCCAATGCTGGAGGATAAAGGATGGAGGAACTACAGTTCTTTGGGAAACTTCCAATGTTCGGATCCAGCAGTGAACTCTATGAATAATTATCTCAGTGTTGCAAGGTCCTCCAGTAGAAAGAGAAGGAATATTTCTGCCGGCTTTAGGGTAATTTACTAAGGGAAAAAGAAGGCAATTCAAACTTCCATGAGCTGTGTCTTTATACAACATGAAATATCTAAGTCATAAATAAAAGTCTTATAAATGTTAAGACTAATGAAAATATCATGCATCAATATGTTCAACACATTTCTCTTGGTTGAATAAGGCTTGGAGCATGATATTTCTGTTTTAAAGATTATAGACATTTGTTCTTTCTTTGATCTATTTTATGTCAAATTTTTGTTCAATCACAAATCATAAGATTGTTCTTATGAGAAAATGTGGTATTTTATGATGATTCATTTTATTTTCTATCCGTAGGCACTGTATAGTAAAAATTTGGAACCACATATATGTATATATTCTTTTCTTTTCTATTTTTTTTTTTTTTGAGACAGAGTCTCGCTGTGTCACCAGGTTGGAGTGCAGTGGCAGGATCTCGGCTCACTGCAGCCTCTGCTTCCGGGGTTCGAGCAATTCTCCTGCCTCAGCCTCCCGAGTAGCTGGGACTATAGACGCATGCCACTATGGCTAGCTAATTTTTGTACTATTTGTAGAGACGGGATTTCACCATGTTGGCCAGGATGGTCTTGATCCCTTCACCTTGTGATCCGCCCACCTTGGCCTCCCAAAGTACTGGGATTACAGGTGTGAGCCACCATGCCCGGCCTATATGTATGTTTTCTAGTAAATTTGGCGAGGGTCCAATTGCAGTATGACACCTTCTCTACCCTTCAAAATGTGTAACTATACAGATTCACTCTCTGGGTAGGAGCAAGTGTAATACAGATTGCATGTTATAAATATGCTGATTTTGTAGCTTAAAGCGAATGCTTAACTGGCATGCATGCCATGAGACAGCCTTGTCACGGAGGCCTATACATATTAACCACAGGACAGTAGATTGTGGAAAGGAGTTGGGAAGGAAAAGAATAATGGTAAAAACAAACATCCTGTTGTCTTATAGACTGTCAAATGCTTTTACATGATTTCACATGCACATCAAACTTACCCTATGAAGTTGGTTTTTTTTTTTTGTTAATTCATTTTGCAGTTGTGGAAATGAAAGAGAGAGAGATTCTGTGACTTTCCAAGGCCATAGAAGCCGTAGATGGAAGAGCTGGATATCCATCATGGTTTTAGGACTATACTGTTTAGAAAAGCCAGGGGAAGACATACATGGGTTGGTAAGCACTGGAGTTGTGTTTATTAAAGTCTCCAGTTTCAATGCACATAATTGAGTAAATATGTTTCAGAATTTTCAGAACAGGAGATCTGGGTGTGGCTTCATCTTCCACAATCCAGGTTTGAGGATGAGATCAGAAAGAATCTTGCTTCTTTATTGACCTGGCAGTCAGAAAAGATGTCACTAGGCCAGAAGTTAAGGAGGAAGAGTTATGGAGAAAGGAAAACTGGAAATGCCTGTGAAAGTCATTGTGTTCATCAGAGTGCTCAGACTCCAAAATATTGACATTTTGGGTGGGATAATATTTTGTGGGGAGCTGTCCTGTGCATTATAGGGTGTTGAGCACCATCCCTAGCCTCTACCTACTAAGTGCCAATAACATTGCACCTCTTCATCCCCAGTTGCATCAGCCGGAAATGTCTCCAGGCATTGCCAAATGTCCCTCAAGGTACAAAACCACCCCTGGTTGAGAATCATTGTTTAAGATGAATCAAACTGAATTAAGTAACCAAGACTGTATGCTTCAAGTTTACCTACTGCACATGGATTGCACATGGAAATTTTTTTCCTCCTCACACTGTTGTAATGTATTTTTTAAAGCAATGAGATAAACTTACCAAATATATGCTTATTGGACAACTTTCTACAGATGGATAGCATTAGGGAAAATAAGAAGGGCCATTATGGTCTTAAGGAAAAAGACTTTGGAGGAAAATTCAAATTCTTGAGATACTGGCAGTAGAATATTACCCAAGGCAGAAACTTCCTGAGTCTCCTGCTTTTACATCAAATGAGGCTGTTGGTAGGCTTGTAAAATGGTGCAATCGGTTTGGAAGTCCATTTGGCCTTGACCCTGCTGTCAGGGTCTCCTTCTCTAATGTATGGAAGAGCCTCTACTTCATATCAGTCTCAATGGTACCAATCACAAAAGCCCAGAACCGCTCATTCCGAAGTTTCTGTGGAGAGAAACTCTCATAACTGTCCCCTAGAAAAATAAAATTAAAATACCACAAGCAATAAGATTTTGAATCTCTTATAAGGAGGTCCTGAATAGAGACAACTTAATTTTTAAAGGGCAAGAGGCTTGTAATATTACAGCTTCTGAGTGCAGAAAGGGCACAAGGCTTAATGGAGAAATATAATATGCAATTAATGATTTGCTGGTGAAGGAATCCATCAGTGTAAAAATAAGGACACCAAATAAATAAGCCAAACTACTAGTATTTTGTTCATTCTTTTATCCCAACTTCAAAACTACCATGTAGACCTAGAAAGGAATATAATGGGTGATATAAATCCTTGCCTTGAGAGAACTTATCTGCAGGAACTTACTGAATTTTTAACATGTGGATTAAAAAATGATATTCAACAAAGAGAAATCATTAATGGCTATTCCAGTGGACATTTGCTTTTAAAATTATTTTGGCTGTCCAGCATGGGAATGCTCATCTTCTGTTTTGGAAATTACCCTTCCAACGAGTCTTGGAAGGTGGCAGACTTGCCTGTAAGCATAGAAGAAGAAAATGCCAAATACCAGCTCTTCAGGCATATCTCTGAGACCTAGCCTTCATCAGTGTGATGGAGCCAGCTGAGAACCTAGCAGTGTTCTCACAGTCCACCAGTGATGCGAGAGCTGGAAGAATCACATTCTGTAGGAGCAGCAGCTGGAGGAAGACCGAGTTCCTTAGGGTAATTAGCTGTGTGCAGCATCTGGGACTAGGGGCGTTGGCAGAGCAAGGGGACAGAGGGTTCTACCTTGTGATTTTGGGTGTTGTTATCAGTTGCACAACTCCCTGTCCGTTTTCCAGTTCTTTCAGTGATTTTGGGAGCCACCCACTATGTTTTTAATAGATTCCATTTTCTGCTTAAGTTAGCTGGAGTTGATATTTCTTGTCTGCAACTAAGAACCCAGAGTGATACAATCATTAGCTTGTAAGAATTACATTAACAGCCTTAGAAGCAGAAAATTTGTTTTCAAAACAAAATTCACTTATTATATTAGTGATAATAATAGTAATAGCTAACATTTCTTGAGTATGTATTCTGTGCCAGGTGCTGTCCTATAAAATGTTCACTGCACTTACTAACTTATTAAATCCTGACAATAATCCTATAAGCAAACTGAGACACAAAGGAGTTCAAGTACACAAATGGTAAAAATATAGACTTAGGCTTTGAATCTGAGCATTTTGACTTTGGGGCCCATACTTTTTTTTTTTTTTTTTTGAGTTGGGGTCTTTCTCTCTCTGTTGCCCACGCTGGACTGCAGTGGCATGATCCTAGCTCACTGTAGCCTTGAACTCCTGGGTTCAAGTGATCCTCCCACCTCAGCCTCCTGAGTAGCTAGATAGGACTACAGGTATGAGCCATCATGCCTGGCTAATTTTTATTTTATTTTATTTTTAGAGACGAAATCTTGCTGTGTTGCCCAGGCTGGTCCATGCTCTTAACAGTTATCAAGTAAGAATCTGTCTACTTTGCTAAGAAACTTCCTTTTCCATAGCTTAAATTTTTTTTTCAGATTTTTCAGAAATAGTCTCTATTTCTTCTTTGATAATTTCTAACACAAGACTTTATGTTCCACAGTGAGGAAAAAAGGGGCTACACTGGCATAACTCAGCCAGAGTAGAGTAGGGTCTTCATCCTTTCATTCATCCACTCAGTGAATATTTAATAGCTGCCCGTGGTAGGCAGACTCCTAAAATGGGTCCAGTGATCTTCGTTTTCTGATGTTTATGTTGTTGAATTGTCCTCTCTCCTTGAGTGTGTGCTGGCCTAGAGACTTGTTTCTAACCAGCAGAATGCAGCAAAGGTGACGAGGTATTACTTCCATGATAGTTTATATAAGATTGTAACTCCCCTCTTGCTGTTTCCTTCTTGGCTTGCATACATTGATAAAGCAAACTGCCACAAAATGAGCTGCTATGTTGGGGTGGCAAAGGACTGGCAGCAGCTTTCAGCCAACAGCCAGCTGGGTGCTGAGGATCTCTTTCCAATAACCTTTGAAGAACTGACCTCTGCCAACAACTACATGAGCTTGGAAGCAGATCCTTCCCCAGTCGAGCTTTCAGATGAGATCCCAGCCCTGGCCAATACCTCAACTGCTGATCTGTAAGAGACACTGAAGCAGAGCACATGCCCAGCTAAGCCATGCCCAGGGCTCCCAACCCCACAGAAACTGTGAGATAAGAATTGTGTGGTGTTTTAAGCTGCTACATTTATAGTAATTTGTTATGCAGAAATACATAATGTATGTAATACTTTTTTTGTGTGTGTAGCACTTTTTCTAGATAGACCAGGTCCCTGACCTCATGGAACTTTTGAAAGAAATGAACATGATAACTTCAGGTAGTTATTAGAGCTTTGAGGAGAATAAAATATGGTGATGCTATAGAGCTATTCTGTCTAATGGGGTAGGCCCTACCCATACACAGGGCTATTTAAATTAAAATGAAATAAAATTAGAAATTCAGTTCCTCAGTCACAGTTACTCGGTTTTAAAAACTCAGTAGCCTGGCGGCTACAGTATGGAACAGCACTTTAGAACATTTCCATCATCACGGAAGTTCTACCATGCAGAGCTATTGCAAAGAATGACTTCAGGAACGAGCGGCTTCTCTAAAATGAGAAGCCAGGGGCCAGGCACAGTGACTCACACCTGTAATCCGGACACTTTGAGAGGCCGAGGAGGGTGGATCACTTGAGATCAGGAGTTTGAGACCAGCCTGGTCAACATGGTGAAACCCTGTCTCTACCAAAAGTACAAAAATTATCTAGGTGTGGTGACGGGCACCTGTAATCCCAGCTACTCGGGAGGCTGCGGCAGGAAAATCACTTGAACCTGGAAGGTGGAGGTTATAGTGAGCTGAGATCACACCAGTACACTCCAGCCTGTGTGACAGAGTGAGACTCCGTCTCAAAAAAATTTTAAAAAGATGAAAAAAAAAAATGAGAAGGTAGGTAAGCCTTCTCTGATGGGGAGGTATTTGAGGCAAGACCTAAACGATAAGAAAAAGCCAGACTTTCCAAGCACAGCTGCATTGTAAATTAAAAATAAACAAAATAAAGACAAAGCCAGACCTGCAAAGATCTGGAGACAGGATGTGCTTGGCAGGGGGAACAAGATGCATGAAGATGTATGGCAAAAACCCTCAGGGTGTATTTGAAAACAGTGTGATTGGAACTTAGGTGACACAGGAGAAGAGAAATAGCAGTGAGGCAAGAATAGGAAGCTAAGGGGCCAGGTGGTGTAGGTTCTTGTGTCCAGGTTAAGGGTCTTGAGTTGTACTCCATGTACAACGGGAAGTCACTGGAGGTTTTAAGTGCAGGAGTAACATTATGCGCTTTATGTTTATGTTCTGAACAGATCACTTTTTCTGGTATTTGAGTAGATTGTTGGAGGTAACATTCAACAAGCAACTTCTTTTTTGGGAAAATATATTGATCATTTAGGAGACTATTTCAGTAGCCCAGGCTGACCTGGGCAGTGGACATTGAGTTAGAGAAATAGACAGATAAATGATCTATTTTAGATAAGTGACTGGCAAGACTTGATGTATTGGATGCAAGAGGGCAGGAGAAAGGGAGGAATCAAAGATTATATTTACAATTTTGAGTTGAACAAAGGTTGGATAGCGCTAGCAAGAGGAAAGACTGGGAGAAGTACAGGTTTGGAGGGCAAAAGTGAAGGGTTCTCTTCCAGTTGTGTTAAATCTGAGATGCCTTTTAGACACCCAAGTAGTCAGGTAAAGTGGGCCATTAGATATGCACTCAGAGTGCAGTAAGGTCACAGCTGGAGATATAAACTGGGAGTCGTTGGGTTACAAATGTCACATAAAGCCACAGGACAGAAGGACATTTCCAGGGAAAGCACAGAGATGGAAGTGAGTCTGAGGGCTCTGTTGGAAAAGGAGGAACAGAAGAACATTATGTATACCACATAATCTCCGTCTCCCTTGAACCTCATTATTCCACAAAGAACTGGGCTAGTAGTAAAAAGATTAACTCCTAGGATGGAGCTCAACTAGGCTTTTTGTATAGCAATAGCTGTCTGGTATTTAAAACACAAAACTGGGACCTGGAGGTGGAATAGAAGGGAGGGGAATTAAATTGCAAACCATTCACCATGGAGGCCTAGAAGGTCATGTCTTCAATCCCATCTGTGTCTTTTCATCCCTGATTCCTCAGGCTCTAGCCACAGTGGTCTTTCAGGTGCCCAAATATGCAAATCTTTCTACCTCAGGACCTTTGCACAAACATCTTCCTTTGACTGCCTCTTTTTCTCCCCCTTTCTTGGCCATTTAAACTCTAGTAAGTCTCTCTTGTTTTTCTGTCTCAGGAATTTTTATTGTTTCCTATATGGTTCTCATTACAATTTATATTCTTTCAATTTCTGACTGCCTCTCCTAATAGAATTAGAGTTTTCACAAATGAAGAAATGATTTATGTATTTTTTTAACCTGTTAAAATCCTTTGTGCTTGGGGATAAATACTTGTTAGATGCATAACCTCACTGCCTGTAGATGAATATGGTTGTGTGAGTGAACTTACTCATTGTTAGACACTATAAGTTGTGTAAGAGGTTTCATCTTATTTAAGCCTCTCAGTTCTGTGGTGTAGATGTTTTTATACCCATTTTACAGATGAAATGATAGGTTGAGTAACTTGGTAAAATTCACACACCAGGTAAGTATTAATAGCAGAGGCAGCATCTGAAGCCAGAGTCAGGTATTCTAAAGTATGATACTAGAAGGGAAAAGGAATATGGGGGCAAGCTTGGAGAAGCAACTGGAATAATATGCCATACAAAAAGACTCACTGCCACCCAAGTCCAAGGGGATTGCTAATTTAAAGAAATCAGGATAAAGGCAGAGTTTCAAAGGGGCAGTGCTGTGGTGGTGAAGCATGAGATGTGGGGTATATTGTTTAACACAGCAGTTCAAGAACAAGATGGGGAAGAGTGGAAACCCAGCCTTTTCTTGGAAATAGGGCACAAAAGAATCAGACAATCAAGTCAGTACTAGTTCATTGACTGTGGTAACCAGGCCACTTCTTTCTGTCACCTGGGAAAAATAGAGGAACTATGAGCATTAAGAAATCTGGTAGATAGGCCCAAGATTTTTAGGGAGTAGTCATCTTTCACGCATTTATACTATTTATTATCATACATTTATAAGATTATTTGATTAATGTTTGTCTCTCTGTGGATTTCATAAGGACTACTTATTATTTTTTGCTTTGCTCACTGTTGTATAATAACACCTAGCATAACAGCATGAATAGAGATCAGTAAATATTTTATGAATGAATAACAGACAAATGATAGTAATAATAGGAAACACAATGCACATATACTATGCTCCCAGCACTGTTTAAACACTTTACACATACTAACTCTGTCCATTCTTACAATAACTCTATGAGATAGGTGCAGTTATTTTCTGTATTTTATAGATGTGGAAACTGAGGCACAGAGCAGTTAAGTCAGTCATCCAAGGTCACACAGTGAGTCAGTGGCAGAGCTGGAATGGAACATTGTTCTGGAGATCATGCTTTTACCATTTTGCTACACCACCTGTGAACAAATGAACACATAAACAGATGGTTATTCTAAGGGCCACTTGGCATCTCTGCTTTTGGACAGAGACCATTCTAAGACATTTCAAAGCAAGATTTTTCTTTTAAAGATGAAGACTGCTAATATCCTGTCTGTCTTGTCTTTTATAAGATCTATAAAGGGAACAGTTGGCCTGTAGAGAATTGGATGCATAAGGTAACCAGCTGAAATGCAGCAGGACAGGATAGAGACGGGCAGGAGGGGGACACAGTAAATAACAGCTGACTTTGGAGTAAGGAAATTCCAAGCTTAGAACTTGGTACCAGTGTAAAGGCAGAGGAAATGGAAATGGAGCCCCCCTCAATTGTAAGTCAGACATGTAGAGCTGGGAAGGGCTTTGCAGGAGTAAATGGAATAGCATTTCCTAAACATGCAGGTTTTTTTTTTTTTTTTAATTTTATTTTTTATTTTTTATTTTTGACATAAAGTTAAAAAGGTATGGAATGAGAGAAATTCAGTTTTAAGTTGGCATCATAATGAACACATAGTTCCTTTTTTCTTGGTTATAAAAAAGAAAACTTTGGAATAAAATATATTTTTAATTGTTATAATAACTGGCCAGGCAAGGTGGCTCACACCTGTAATTCCAGCACTTTGGGAAGCCAAGGCAGGTGAATCACTTGAAGCCAGGAGTTCAAGACCAGCCTGGCCAACATGGCAAAACCCTGTCTCTAGTAAAAATGCAAAAAATTAGCCAGATGTGGTGGTGCACGCCTGTAGTCCCAGCTACCAGGGAGGCTGAAGCAGGAGAATTGCTTGAGCCTGGGAGGTGGAATTTGCAGTGAGCCAAGATTGCAGCACTGCGCTCCAGCCTGGGTGACAGAGTGAGACTCCATCTCAAAAAACAGTAAAATAAAATAAGATAAAATGTTATAATAACAGAGTACATGTAACTATATATAGAAATATTATGAAATGTGATTGTTAATCTTATTTCAATACTAGACTGTTGTGTTCATTATATGAAAGAATGATCAGGTTTGAGGTCTAATGCTTTTAAAAATTCATTTTCCTTTTTCTATGACTATGCTTCCATTTCCCAATCTATTACTGATACTGAGAGTTTTACCTGATGGAGGCCATTTAAAATAATATGATTTAGTCTTCCACTTTACTCTGAAACCTACATTGAAAACAAATATTTCTTAAAAAGCAATTACACATTTATGTGCTTATTACTTGCCACACATATATTATAAAAGTTGATTGCTTTATGTAAGAGAAGTTAATCTGAAATCATTCTTAGCTAAATGTAATGTTCTCTGTACTTGTTAAAACAAGCAAAATAAAATGGCAGGAGCAATATAGTTTAAGCATTTTCATTGTATGTTTGGCAAACTATGAAAATTAACATTTGGAAGTTTTTTCACTCTATTGAGACCTTGTTATTGCCTAGCCATAATAAAGGTAGAAATATGAAAATATTCTGGATTCTTACATTTTATGACTAAAGTTCAAAATTGTAGAAACAGAAAGGTAATAATAATAACAATATTTGTAGAGAATTTTGTAAAATATTTTTTACATCTGATATGGTTTGGCTGTGTCCCCACCCAAATCTCATCTTGAATTGTAGCTCCCATAATTCCCATGTGTTGTGGGAGGGATCACCGGGAGGTAATTGAGTCACAAGGTGGGGTGTTTCTCATGCTATTCTCATGATAGTGAATAGGTCTCACTATATCTGATGGTTTTATAAAGAGGAGTTCCCTGCACATGTTCTCTCATTTTTCTCTTGCCTGCCACCATGTAAGACATGCCTTCCACCTGCTGCCATGATTGTGAGACCTCCCCCTTGGAACTGTGAGTCCACTAAACCTCTTTTTCTTTATAAATTACCCAGTCTTGGGTATGTCTTTATCAGCAGCATAAAAATGGACTAATATAACATCTATTATTCTTATTTAATACTTAGAACAGCTTCAGGGAGTTGGTAACATTATTTTTATCACAGAGTTGAGCGAGTAGGGTTCCAGGGAATAACTTATGCACAGTAGTATCTGGTGAGGTTGAAGTTTTTCAGCTCTGTATAATTTCATTGCATGAAACCACCTCTGTGCAGGAAAACTAATGGATTTGGATCTCAATATTGACTTTAAGGAAATTTTAGGATTTTCAAAAATAAATGTTAAGAAAGTGGGCATTTATATTTGGTTTGGTGTTTAAGGGAATTGTCAAAAATGGAAAGGAGTCCTTTCCAGCCCAGATAGTTTTTATTCTTTCCAGGTAGAAGACACAGAGTATCATCCAGATCCTCTCTTCCTTAGTGAGAGGCATACTCTGTAAAGTGTTCAGCAGAAACTGTGGAGGCAGACCTGGAATCAAATCTCAGTTCTGCTGTCTCTTCTTAGCTAAGTGGCCTTGAGTAAGTGAATTCACTTCTCTAAAACTCAGTTTCTTCATCTGAAGAATGCAGACGAGTAAAGTACCTGTTTGAAAAGATTTGTTACAAACACAAAATAAATAGTTTATGTAAGACACTCAGTAGATTAGGTATATAATGAGCTATCATCTTTATGTCCCGTGCCTTCAAAGACAGTAAATTGAGTGTGCATGCAATATTTTAATGACTTATGCCTTAAGGATCTTAGTCAACTTAACATGCCCAAGTTTAAATTGGCATACGTGTTAAAACCTGACTTTTAAATTTTCTGAGGATACTAATTCAAACTTATTATTCCATTGTTCCCATAAGTTAGCTTATTTTTGACCCAATGAATATGGTCCTGGTAAGCCTCTGAAACTCTCTCCTGATACACTGACAGTAGGTGAGCCTGTGGCTGGTTTCTGGCTGAAAGGATGCATGATCCACGTAGGTTGTTAGAGGCTCGTGTTAAACTCTGAGCATCTGCCCATCTTGACATTCTGGCCTCCAATCTGGGGCTATTTTGAGTGACTACTGAGCTGCTTAAAGTGTCATAAAGAGTTTCAGCAGGATTGAGGACAATAGATTAGTTTTTAACCATGGTTAACTAGCTAAAACTAATTTTAGGAACTGGATGTTGTTTGGAAATTATTGCAATGGGTATTTTTCATTCATTGATTTGCATAAACACACCCAAATAGTGTTTATTAATAGAAGCACTTTGCATTGTTGAATCCTTGGTGGATTTTTAGGTAGGCCTATTGTTTGAACCCAAAGATCCCTTATTGTTATTTCTGTAGAGACTGGAGCAGATGTGCTTGATGACAAGGGCAAATTTCTAAGAGAACACTGAACTTCTAAGTATTTATTGATCCATTTGGACCCAGTTAATCCCGAGCCCAGTACCTGGAAGTTGGGGTGGGAGGATGGTGGTGTTTGGAATTCCTGGGTTGATTTGTATTGCTATCATAGGGAGGAAATGTCTTTTTTTTGGTTAGTATTTTTTATGTATACTTATTGTTTAGATTCGAGAACTGGCTAAACTGAAAAAGTCTTTGATGAATTGAAATGGCATGAGAGACACTTTTTCTTTTAGTTGCTCAGGGGTACTCTTTATTTTCTCATCCCTAGGTAGAATATGTTTTCTGAGATATGAGCATTCTTTGTATCATTGTACATCCCACTGCACTCAATGCTTGTCAGATTCATCTGTAGTAACACCACATTTGGCATCACATTTTAAGAGCTGGATGAAATTTAGTTAAGGATGTCAAGAGAAACTATAGCATTTAGAAAATGGCTGAAAAAATGAGGATGTTTTACTTAGAAAAGAGAACAGTGTTTATGATGGTTATTCTTAAATAATTACAGTGCAGCTTTTTTATATAGATCCAGACAACAAAACTAGAAACAATGAGAAGTTATCTTTGGGCCTGATGTAAGAGTTTCATAATGCTGAGAACTTCTTATGAAAGAAATGGGTCCCTTTGAGAGGTGGAACGCAGTCAGCTCTCTGTCACTGCATTGGATGACATCCTTTCATCCTTCAGCTACTGAAGTGACTTTCACTTTGGGCAGAAGATTGGATTGGTTGACTTCCCAAGATTGACTTTAACTCTAAGATGCTGTGATTTCACAATCTTTAAAAACTGAGCCTAAAATATAAAATGTTTTCAGAACTTACTGTGTGACATGGACAAGTCCTGCATCCCCTCTGGGCTCTAGATGTCTAATCTGCAAAATGAGATTGCTGGGCACTAGATCAATAATATACGTCCTCCGGCCCTTGAGTTGCATTGAACCTGAAATGTTAAGAAGAAAGACTGGAAGCTGCCATCATACTTTACCTCTTGAATGTGCCCAGGTGTTGATGTTTTAGTGGTTTATAAAACTCTATTAACATTTTCATTCACATTTTAAAATTTATTAAAGTGGATGACTTAAGTTTTAAGACTTCTTTTCCCCCATAAGACACAATGGTGTTATTTTCATTTGGAAGGAAAACAAACACGTGATCTGAAAAATTTTAATTTTTCTTAAATTGCTTCTTGTACCATCATTGTAATAGATGATGTTTTTAGTCCCTGCATCTTGCATATTGTTTTTAATTGCCTCATTTCTCTTAGAATAATAGATTCTAAGCCTAGAAATTAGAAATTATTGGTCCAGGAAGCTTCTACCCCTCGATTAGTCACTGCTTTTTGGAATCTGAGAAGGGGCTATCCAGGGAACAGAGACAATTTCTCTTCTAGTTGTAGGAAGGAGTACACTTCTCAGAGCACAAAGGAGAATAGAGTCAAATGTAATGTGTACTCAAAGCCTTTTCCAAAGTACTTACCTTGTCAGCAACCAAAATCACCCCCTCCCCAATGAATGTTCTAGGAATAACAACTTTTACTTAAAAAAACAAGATCATTTCCAGTGGAGGTGGCCAAACATGAAATACCAGATTCTAAGTTCCATGAGAACAAAGCCTTCGCTACCATATTCCTAGAAAATATCACAAAGTCTGGCAATTAGTGAGAACTCATTTTGTTGAACAAGTAAGTGAATGAATGAACAAATAACTTTCCGAAACTTTCCCCATCTGTACTTCTAATGGCGAGAGAGCCCCCTGCTGGACGAATGAATATTACATTATGAATAGCAACAGGCAGTATACTGAAAATATTTCAATTAATCACTCTTGTTTCCAGACCAGGTCATGCCTTGTTGGATAAAATCTTGTAAAAAGCTCTGTGAAGAATCACTGGCTAGGACAGGACTCAGTTGGCACTAACTGGATATATTAGAGATCAAACAATAGACTTTAAAACTGAACCTCGTACTCTGAAAATTCTGAATGATATTAAAAGCCTATAACTTACCCTGCATTTGGACATTGGTATTATAAATTATTATGTATATGTTAAATTAACATTCCCTATTAGTTCTGTAAGTTGTTAGTAGATGACCATAGCCTGAGTACCAAATTGTGAATATGTAATATGAACAATATAAGCAACAGTAAGCATCACCTCAAATGAAATTGACAAGTTAATCAAGTTAATCTGATTTTTTTTTTTTTTTTCCTCTGTCGCTGAGGCTGGAGTGCAGTGGCACAATCTTGGTCAACTGCACCCTCCGCCTTCTGGGTTCAAGGGATTCTTCTGCCTTAGCCTCCTGAGTAGCTGGGACCACAGGCTCACACCACCATGCCTGGCTAATTTTTATATTTTTAGTAGAGACAGGGTTTCACCATGTTGGCCAGGCTGATCTTGAACTCCTGACCTCAAGTGATTCCGCCTGTCTTGGCCTCCCAAAGTGCTGGAATTACAGGTGTGAGCCACTGTACCCGGCCAATCTGATGTTTATTGATACACACACACACACACACACACACACATATATTCATGTGACAGAAAAATTAGCTTTGTGCTGCTTAATAATTTGGTAAATAACCAGCCGTTCATGAAAATTACTTGATAGTATTTGTTACAGAGTTGGGACAAAATGTTAGCTTTTCTATCAGTTCTTCAATAATGGAAATGATTTCCACTTTTCACCCACGTAGTTTAACAAATGCACACAAACACACTCAGTCTGTAACTGACTGCTCAATTTTTATAGCTGCCTCTGCACCTGTCTTCTATCTTCCATTCCTTGTCCTCACTTTCACCTCTGGGTCTGCAGACTTCTGTGTGTTTCTTACTTCTGTCCTGTTTTGGATATCCTGGATGCTGGAGGGGCAAAAGGGAGACAGGGTTGAGGAGGTGGGAATGGCCTTTCCGGAAAACCAAAACACCGTTACTACCGTTTGGAAGCAGGTTTGGGAAGGTGGTAGAAGGGTCTTAGGTGGCAGCGTACATCATGAGATAGGGGTGAGAGTTCAGTAAGATGGTGGGCTGGATCCTGATGGCCTGGAGACATGGGTCTGACCAAGGAGAAGGAAGAGCCTGGAGGGAGTGAATGGTAGAATGACTTTTCCTACGGAGTGGGGGAAGCAATATTGGGTTGAAAACATCCAAAGTAGGAGTCAGACAACTAGGAGAGCTGCGGGCCCCGTCACCAACTAGGAGTACTTCCTCTTTAATAAAAAAACCCAAAGGCAGAGGCCTTCAGCAGGCACTGAGTGGATACGCCAGGGCTTTTCGAACTTGACTGCATATTGGAATCACCTGACAAGCATTAAAAAGTCCTGATGCTTCCTAGTCAGAGATTCTGACTTAATTGGTCCAGGGTGTTGACTGGATATTAGGCTGTTTTAAAGTTTCTCAGGTGACTCCAGGGTGCAGCCAATGCTGAGAATTGCTGGTCAGCACTCTGGGGAAACATGGAATTTTTAACTTCAGGTGAGGCTTGCTATTTTCTCTGGTTCTTGATGCATTCTTTTCTTGCTGTATATTATTCTTTCCCCCTTCATCACTGTGGTAGGCCGGATAATCACTCTCCCCTGAGCCCCAAAGAGGTCCACTCCCTAATCCTAGGAACAAGAGAACGTCTTACCTTATCTGGCAAAAGAGACTTTGCAGGTGTGATTAAATTCAGAATTTTGAGATGGGGAGATTATTCTGGATAATCTGATTAGCCTCAGGTGTAATCACGGGGGCCTTTTAAATAAAAGATGGGATGACAGAAGCAGAAGGGAGGCGATCGCTGTCTTTGAAGAGGGAAGGTGAACACAAGCCAGGGGTTGCTGGTGGCATCTAGAAGCAGGAAACGACAAGAATGAATCTTTAGACCCTCCAGAAAGAATACAGCCCATGATTTAACACCACGATTTGCACTTGTTTTGGATCTCTGGCCTCCAGAACTGTAAGCAAATAAATTTGTGGTAATTTATTATAGCAGCAATAGAAAATTGATACCGTCACCAATCCCATTTTTATTTATTTAGAGACGTAGTCCCGCTCTGTTGCCCAGGCTGAAGTGCAGTGTTGCTATCTTGGCTCACTCCAACCTCCGCCTCCCAGGTTCAAGGGGTTCTCCTACCTCAGCCTTTAGAATTGCTGGGATTACAGGCATGCACCACCATGCCCCGCTAATTTTTGTATTTTATTTTATTTTATTTACTTTTATTTATTTTTTTGAGATGGAGTTTCTCTCTGTCGCCCAGGCTGGAGTGCAGTGGCATGATCTCGGCTCACTGCAAGCTACGCCTCCAGGGTTCACGCCATTCTCCTGACTCTGCCTCCCGAGTAGCTGGGACTACAGGTGCCCGCCACCACGCCTGGCTAATTTTTTATATGTTTAGTAGAGATGGGGTTTCACCGTGTTAGTCAGGACTGTCTTGATCTCCTGACCTCGTGATCCGCAATTTTTGTAGTTTTAGTAGAGACGGGGTTTCGCCGTGTTGGCCAGGCTGGTCTGGAATGCCTGATCTCAAGTGATCTGCCCAGCTTGGTCTCCCACAGTGTTGGGATTACAGGTATGAGTCACTGCGCCCAGCCTCCAATGCATGTATTACAGCCTAATAGCCTGTATTCATGAAGTTAAATAAAGTATTCCTTTTTTATGTTTTTTTGTTTTTTTTAGACAGGGTCTCATTCCTGTAGCCCAGGCTCAAGCAGTCCTCCAAGTCTCAGCCTCCTGAATAGCTGGGTCTATAGGCATGTGACACCAAACCTGGATAGTATTCTATAATTCTCTTAATTTACTCTGTATTTGTGGTTATTTGGGGGCTGTTTTCCCAATATCCAATTTTATATATTTGTGCTTTTTCTTCTCCTCGCTTTTTTTGATTAGGTATTTTAATTTTTATGTTCAAATAACTAGTTCTTCAATATGTATATTGATTCTATCATTTCTCCTTTCTAATTCATTGTTTTGCTATTATCTTCACTAATTCTCTTATTTTCTAAGTTTTTATGTGCAGCGCTTTCTAATTTCCTTAGATTGAATTAATTTATTTTTACCTTTTGTTTAACAATTATTTATAGTTAATGAGTTTTCCTCTCAATGCTGCTTTAATCATTTGTTTTCATTATCACTATTTTCTACCTACCTAGTTGAAATATTTGCTTTGACTCCTTGTTCACCTCAGAGAGAATTTAAGCACTTCTAGATCACGTGGGTTTTTGTTCTGTTTTTGTTATCAATTTCCATACTTATTACACTGTGATTAGAGAATTTTACATGTATGATTTTTACCTTTTGGAATTAATTGAGATTTTCTTTGTTGCCTAATATGTGGTCTATTTTTGTATAAATGAATGGACACTTAAATAGCAGGTAGAGTTTCTATTTTATCATGGCGAGTTCCCTACGTAATCTGTTAGATTCATGTGATTGGTTATGTCAGTTATTAGCATAAATACTGATACTGCATAGGTTTATTAAATCTGTCTCTGGGCCGGGCGCGGTGGCTCAAGTCTGTAATCCCAGCACTTTGGGAGGCCGAGACGGGCGGATCACGAGGTCAGGAAATCGAGACCAGCCTGGCTAACATGGTGAAACCCCGTCTCTACCAAAAAAAATACAAAAAACTAGTCAGGCGAGGTGGCAGGCGCCTGTAGTCCCAGGTACTCGGGAGGCTGAGGCAGGAGAATGGCGTAGACCCCGGAGGAGGAGCTTGCAGTGAGCTGAGATCCGGCCACTGCACTCCAGCCTGGGCGACAGAGCAAGACTCCGTCTCAAA
>NW_012106686.1:587246-623493 GCF_000951045.1 Mandrillus leucophaeus | reverse complement strand
AAAAAAAAAAAAAAAAAAAAAAAAAATCTGTCTCTGGCCCAAGCTGCCATGCCTTGAGCTCTCTGGGTGAGTTTGCTTTTGTTTTTCTGTCTAACATTTGTATGTACAATTTTCTTTATGAAGCTCATTGTGCACAAATAAAGGAAATACTGAGAAACACAGTTGGATGTTTCTTGACATGCCTGTACTCTTAAAAAAGGTGTGAAGACCATCTTCTCCCAGGACCCTTGGGAAAGGGAGTATGAACAGGGAGGGAAGTTTGTGATGGGCCAGTGTGGGGATTAGCGTATGGTCATCAGAATTTATCATCATATTTTCAGTCATGACTAAAACTTGAATAAGGGTCTTAGTCTTGTAAACTATGATATTAAATTACATTTTAATTGTAATTCAAAGTTTCTTTTAAATTCTACTCCTTTCGTAATATCTCATTCTTTTTAATAAAACCTCCTTTTAAGAGCAACTAAACTGCCACAGCTCTTCAAAATCCTTATAGAAAGTGTTTTAAATAAACATCAAAAAATATAGTTCTATTATTTAGCTCTTACCTCAGGTGTCTAAACAATTCCTATGAGCTTTCTACTGGTCTGTGTAGTCTCATTCAATACAAAACAGGAAATGAATGATTACAAACCCTCTCCTAAATGAGTGCAAAACAGATGCTTCATTTAAAATACATGTAAGCCTTAATTGCATTGGGTAAATATCTGCATATTTTAAAACAACAGTAATCAGCATATTAAAATAGAATTTGACATGTTATGCATTTTGGTGATGTTATATATTAATATAATACTTGACTGCTTCTCAATACACAAATCAACTACTGTATTTGTTTTAAGTTACAAACAACAGTGGATTAAAGATTGTCATCTCCTGGAACTTTGACTTAATAAGTTCTCTGGAAGAATATATATAGGTAGGAAATATATATATAGGTATATATATTTAGGTATAGAATAATATATATAGGTATAGAAAGTCAGCTCAATATCTTGTCATATTGGGTGATGAATAATATCCTCCTAATACAGACTTCCTCATGCTCAAATGTTCAGAGTGCTACTTAGGGTGAACATAGCATGCCGAAAGATGATCAATAGTGAGATCTGATATCTTCAGAACATTGCTATGTCAGCTTATTCAACTATAGATTTAAATTATGTTGAGAACTTCAGTAACACATGCATTTGTGAATTATGCTTGCTGAAAAACTTAAAAGCTCAAATGATTTATGGAAAAACAAATGAGAGAAGAACTCAATTTATCTTGAGTAGAGATGCAGTGATTATAGCTTCATTTCCAAGTGATTACATGCTTATCAAGAGCCTCCTAAAGGCCAAGGGAGAAGTAGAAAGGGGACCAAGGGTTGTAGATTTGATAAATAAACTCTAATGAAAGAAAAAAACCTCAAGGCATCCAGAGGCTCTCTCCTTTGTCTTTATACTTCTTGGTTTGGTTCTAGTGTCTGATGTAACTTTCACTGTTCTAGGTTTCTTCAATGAATTCAATGTTGGCGTCACAAAATAGACCTGAGACTGCTTGATTCTGTAAAGAAACTCAGAATATTTTTCAGTATTAGTCTGTTTTCACATTACTATAAAGAACTACCTGAGACTGGGTAATTCATAAATGAGAGGTTTAATTGGCTCAGAGTTCTGCATGACTGGAGAGGTCTCAGAAAACTTACAATCATGGTGGAAGGGGAAGTGGAAGCAAGGTATATCTTACATGGCGGCAGGAGAGAGAAAGTAACAGAGAAGGGGGAAGCGCCAGACATTTATCAGACAATCAGATCTCCTGATAACTCACTATCAAGAGAACAGCATGGAGGAAACTGACTCCATGATCCAATCACCTCCCTCCAGGTCCCTCCCTTGACACAAGAGGGTGATAATTCAGATTACAATTCAAGATGAGACTTGGGTGGGGACACAGCCAAACCATATCAGTCATCCAGTAATGATGTGGGATTGTAGTATGTCTATTTCTTTCCCATATTCCAGGTCAACCCTTTAAATCTCCTAAGGTCAGAATTTGCCCAAGTAGTTTGGATGTAAGAAAAGTTTTGTCTCAAGGGAGTTTCCCCATCAATCTCTAGGGGCACCAAGTGGGTACAAGTGACTCAGTACAATTCATGACCACAGAGGGAAAGTCAGCTCAATATCTTCTCATATTGGGTGATGAATAATATCCTCCTAATACAGACTTCCTCATGCTCAAATGTTCAGAGTTCTACTTAGGCAAGAACCATTGTTGTACAATAGAAACTTATTTTTACCTAGATGTAACATCTTAGATCGTTCTTACGATGGATAAACAAGATGTTTTTGCTTAAATCTTAGAGTTACTAACCTGGGCTTGAGCAGAGACCAGAACTCACAAACAGAACAATGTCTTCTAACCTCTGGCATTATCTAAAGGGTTTTGTTAAGATATTGATTAAATGTGAATAAATATAGAACCAGATATGAATACTTTGTGCTTATAGCTCTTATATAATTATAATCCACGTCAAAGTTACAAGCTAAATATATCCCCTTTAAAACCAATGGAATCCAAACCTACAACATTTACTTAATACTGGTTTGTTGAAAACTAAATGACCTTTTGTCATGTAAATATGGTACTTGTGCTGAATAAATGTCTTTGTTGCTATCACCTGTCATTCAGGATGGGTCCTATCATGATTACTATCTGTCCTGCAATAGGGCTCAAAAATAGTTTCATAACACCAGCTAGGATGAATAGGAAATAGGCTTCACTGGGGAAACTTACAAGGAAAGAGTCAGCAAGGAGAAAGGCCTGTGGTTGTCCATGGAGGGAGATGTGTTATGGAGAGCAGACTTTGCTGGACATGCTATGGATGTATGTTTTAATAAAGGTTCTTTGCCCTTTGTTGCTTTACTTTTTTGTAGTATAAACATGAAGTTGCCATGTCAGAAGCCAAATACACTACTCAAACAATTGGGATATCTGGACTTGGATCTAGTACTACAAGAGTTATCTGGGAAATCAACTGCCTAGGGCCACTGGGGGCCGTTGTGGAGTTGGGTTTGGGTACAGACCTTCCTGCTGTGGGAGGCTGGTCACCAAATTGGGTTTGGCACAGTTCCAGTTGACTCATAACTTGTGATCCAGGCAACCTAGTGAGCTCCTAGGACCATTTTTAGACAATGCTGCTTGATGCACCACAATGCTAGATGCTATGATGCAGGTTCATTTGAGTTTGATATGTTTAAATCAGTATGAGTCATGTGGTAATTCAATTTTCCTCATCATTTTTTTTTTCCTGTTTGAGCTATTATAAAACTTTTGTTTCCTACAACATATCATGAGATAATTTAGTCTTGAAGAGAAGCCTCATTGATGTATTTGCTTAGACAGTGTTAACCTATTTGCACACTTTAGATGTAAGCCCTAAAATCTTGCAGCAGTATTCATTTACAAGGTGATAAGGTGATCTATATCATTTAAACATGCCTGCTTTTCTATTTTAGATTATCATAAAAACAAAAACAGAAAACTGAAAACAATGCTTATGCCCTCTACTCTGTAGACTTAAGAAACACTGGAAAAAATATGTATGTTGGGGCCAGGCAACCTTGGACTTGAATCCTGGTTCAAGGTGTATGGCCGTGGGCAAGTCATCAAACCTCTCTGGGCCTTGGTTTCTGTATTTGTAAAGTGGGAATGACATTCATTCACTCAACAAATATTAACTAAGCAGGCACTGTTTTAAGTGCTAGGAATATAGGTATGTGTAGGCTAAGTACCTGCCTTCCTGGAGCTGACATTGTAGAGATTGGGGGACGGAGAGAGAGAAAAATATGCATGCAAACAAAGTAATTTCACATAGTGATTTGTGATGTGAAGAATAGAGGGCAATGGGATAGAAAGTGACTGGGGGTAAAGGCAGAGATGGTACATTAGCCAGGGAAACCAGGGAAAAGAGGATATGTGGCATTAGAGCTGAGTCCCAAATGAGGAGAGGAAGCCAGACATATGAGTTAGGAGATATGGGGGTGAGCTTGGTGCATATGAGGCTCTGGTAGGAGGTCAGCGTGATTGGAACATAGAGAAGGAAATGATGAGGTCTGCTTTGCAGAGTTGTTTAAGGATTACATGAGCTAAGTCTATAAAGTGCCTAGCATAGAGTAGGCACCCAACAAATGGCAAGCATTATTTTTATTTTAGATTATACATTCTTATTTCCTAGGTTAAAGAGTTAATTTTTTCCAAATGGAAAAGTTTTGTTCTCACTTTGATCCTTCCCTTTAGAAATAAAAGGATAAACTAGCAAGATAACTATTTCACTTATCTGCTTTGTTCATAGTCAATTCTTTTTTTTTTTGAGGTGAAGTCTTGCTCTATCACCAGGCTGGAGTGCAGTAGTTCAATCTTGGCTCACTGCAACCTCTGCCTCATGTTCAAATGATTCTCCTGCCTTAGCCTCCTGAGTAGCTGGGATTACAGGTGTGTGCCACCATGCCTGGACAATTTTTGTATTTTTAGTAGAGACAGGGTTTTGCCATGTTGGCCAGGCTGGTCTTGAACTCCTAGTCTCAAGTGATCCACCTGCCTCAGCTTCCCAAAGTGTTGGGATTACAGGCATGAGACACTGGTGCCTGGCCACAGTCAAGTCTTTGCAAAGTTTTTTTCAATCATGTTCATGGTATATTTTCTTAATAATTTCAGGATATACGTTATTCAGACAATCATAGAATCTTTATTTATTAAAATTAGTGATACTTTAGAGGTCATCCTGCTCCACTCATTTTTTTCTGGCAGGCAAGATGCAGCTCAAGTAAAAGATGTAGTTTAAAAGTAAGGAATTTGTAGCAGAGCTTTTATAAGATTCCAGGTCCCTAGACTTAGACTTTGTCTATTTTTTAAATGATCCTAATGCATTTTCTTCTTCTACCCTTCCTCTCCAATCTTACTGTGGCTTTTTGTTGACACTGTGATTAGCAAAGTGATACTCACATATGTTTAAGGTTGTGCACAAGCCAGTAATATTGCCAGTAATTTAAAGCCTTTTAGACAGATTATGGCATAGTTTATAAGGGCATTTTCATGGACCGAATGCTTGTGTCCCCTCCAAATTCATACTTAACTTGGAAGTAATGGTATTTGAGATGAGATCTTTGGGAGGTAATTGGGTTAAGATGAAGTTGTGAGGGTGGGGTCCTCATGATGGGATTAGTGCCCTTATAAGAGGAGACTAGAGAGCTTACATGCACTTGCTCGCTCTCTCAGTCTCGCTCTCTGTCTCGCTCTCTCAGTCTCGCTCTCTCAGTCTCGCTCTCTTTCTCTTTCTCACTCGTGCTCACTTGCTCTCTTTCTCTTCCATGTGAAAACACAGCAAGAAGGCAGCCATCTGTAGGGCAGGAAGAGAGCCCTCACCAGAACTTGACCATGCTGGCACCCTGAACTTAGACTTCCAGTCTCCAGAACTGTAAGACATAAATGTCTGTTGTTTAAGCCACCCAGTCTGTAGTATTCTGTTACAGAGCCCTGAGAAGGCTAAGACAGGCATTTATATTGTGATGTTTCAGATATGCTACATTGTTGGATGTTTACTAGGGTGAGAGAGAGTAAAGTAGTAGGTTATTGCCACAGGAAATCTGACTGATGAAATTTTGGTAATTTTCTTGGCCAAGTTTGCTAAGGTCTTCCCATCTTTGTAGCGAGGTGTCAATGTCAAAGTTACATATCCTTTAAAAAAACTGCTTTAAAACTGGTCACTATTGATTTTACGACATGAGGCACAAATTGAAGATCTAACAGAACAATACCAGCTAATAATATGTTAGGGGAATTTGCAAGGTCTCCAATAACTTGAGTTGTCCAGATGAAATACCTCAGTGCTGGAGAATAGTTGTTAAGATAGATGGGCTTGCTATATGCTAAAATGTAGCACTATTTTGTGCTTGTAATTGAGAATTGGATCTTTGCTAGTAATTTTATTAGTGATATATGAGTCAGGGGAGACTACAATTCTCTTCTAAAGCTATACTAAAGATATAATGCTGAGTGTAGGGGGAAAAGGCTTCATCAGTAAATAAGTACAATGTAGACATGAAGAATTGATGTATATGGTTATAATTGTACTCCATTACTTTTACAAAGTCCTCTGGCCTACCCATGCTTAAGAAGACATAAGGCTAAATGGTCCCTTGAAAAACGTAAATTAATTGAGATACTGCTTTTCAAAATTTACACTCAACTGTTCCCTGCAGAATAGTAGATGTCCAAGTGCTTAGGACCGTGTTTCTAACAAAAGAAAAACAATGGGAATTCAAGTGCATGTATGAGTCAGGCAATTGCATGTATCACTCTTATATCTGATTAAATTTGTGAAATGGTTTGTAGAGTATTTGTGGTAATTCTTCAATATTGGGTAATGAGAAGAGCATTTGGAGTTGAAAACCCTTCCTACATATTAATGATTCTAAGATTTGTTGTTTATTTATTCTGAACTTTTATTTTTTTTAACACAGCACAGCAAACAGATAGATTAATATTTGCTTTTTGTTAAAACTTTACAAAATAGGAGGAGTAATAATACCTACATCTCAGGTTTGTCATAAGAGTTTCATGAGATAATGCATGTGTAATGTATTTGGTGGCCAAAAAAACAATTAACAGATGTTATATACTCATAAAGTTAATTCATTTATAAATTGGAAAATTCAACATAAGGGAAATAATAAAAAGGGTTTGTTGTCAATGCTAAATGAAGAAATGGGTGGCAAAATAAGCAATGAAAATGTGAGTAGAAGGTAGAGTTGAGTGCTAAGCAGTTGAAGGAAGTTTCTTTAGGGGTCTTGTCATCAACAGCCAGGCGGAGAAGCTTATCACCAGGGAAACTAGTTGTCTTCCTGGGAGCCACTATAGAAGGAGAGTTGGGGACTCTGGACAGGGATGTGGGAAGTGGTGGAACCTTCTTTTCTCCTGGCTCATCAGTCAGGACAGGCTAAAATTCATCAGTGCAAGGGAGAAGGTCTGCAGTGGCCTGGACTATTTAGGTCTAGGCAGAAGGAGGTACTCTCTACCAAAAGAGTTGGCCAATGTAAAAATCTAGCTTGCTTTTCAAATATAGCCTTAATGCAAGTCTTCATTCCATCCAGATGGCCTCTAAGCCCTTCTTATTTAGAAATTTTGAAGTTGTCACTTTCTGCTCTATTTTAAAAGTAGAACAATGTTGAGCTCTCTTTATATTTGTTTGTGTAGAGCTTGCTTATCTGCTCCAGACAACTCCATGGAATGTGCTTCCTCCCTGACAGTTTGTTTCCCACTGTGTCCTCACAGCCTAGCATGTAAAATAGGTGCTCACTAAATTACAATGAATGAATATATAACAGAACATACATAAGGAGCACATGGAAATGAGAAAGAGATATGCATTGGAGAAGTAACATTTATTGACTGCCTCTTTGCATACTTGTAGTAGCTTGTTGGATCCTTTGAACAACCCTGTGAGATAGATGTGATTGTCCTATTTGGTAAATAAGTGAATGGAGACTTGAAGAATTTATAAACTGTGTTTCTGTTCTTACATCTGGTAAGTGGGATAAATGTGGGTCAGATTTGACCAATGCCAAAATCCTCAATCCTCCAACTGTTGAGTCCTCCTTGAACAGCAGGGATGATGACATAAGGAGGGGGCAGAGCTGGACTCCATTCTAAGGAGGCTCCGAGGGGAACTCAAAAGTCAACTGGGATTCTGGGGAAAAACAGAACTTTTCCATTCATTGTTAAATAAAAAATTAGGGTCTGTTTGAAGTGATTTCAATGTTCCCAGTGAGTTAGTAACACAGATAAACCTACTTAGCAGGACCTGGGCTGTGGTAGGAACTTAATAAATGTTTATAGCACAAATGAATGAAAAAAAAATGAATGAAAGAACAGGGTAAGTCAACTAGAGGGCAGCTGGTTTCAACATACAAGCCACGCAGGGAGATGAGCATAAAGATGGTGAATTTGAGCAGTCTCTAGGTCTGTAAAGTAAATGAGAAACCAGGCAAACACATTGAACACCCACATCTAAAGGTTTTTGTGTCTTCTATTTAGTTCTCTAAACAATCATAATGGGTTTCTTCTTGAATTCATTAAATGATCTATTAAAAAAAAAACCCAACCACAGCATTTGGAAAGTCAATGAGGCTTTACAGGATTGGCTCCCCAGAATCAGGAAAGTAAATACTATGAGCCTCTTGGTACCCTGGGTGAGTTACCACACTCAGGTTGCAAATTATTCCTCCAGCTGTAATTACAACATTAATTGTGAGCTTTATTTATTTAGTGTTACTCACGAGGCAAGAGGTTTGCTATTCTGCATGGTTGATGAAGGGGCAATTCTGGACCACAGTGGGGAGTGGCTGCTGGTGTCTGGTCTGGGATGCCATCTTCTATCTGCCCTCAGCTGTGTTGGGGAGGTAAATTTCTACTTCTTTCCTCTTAGGGTCTGGCTGGGCCCAAGAATTAAGTTGATATAAGCTAGATTAATAGACGAAAAGTATACACATTTATTTTATACAAGCTTTATGTGGCACAGGAGCCCTTATAAGGAAATGAAGACCCAAAGGAGCAGTTAGAGCCCATCGCTTACATACTGAATTGGACAAAGAAAAGCAAGTTGTGAAAATGTGATAAGTAAAGGGGCTTGGGCTAGGGAGGCTAATTGGGTAGAGAAGTGACCGGGAAAATAAGAGTTTAACAAGGTTTGCTTGTATAAATTTCGCTAGGCTTCAGCTTTCTCTTCTTGATGATAAGACTGTTGCTTTCTTTCTGGTATAGGGAGGACCTCCTTCACGTGGGAATTTTGTCTCTCTTGCTTTTAAGAAACAAAAGGAAGATTAGAGTGATCTTCTTGTACTTGCTTTTTTTTTTTTTTTTTTTTTTTTTTAAAGTGCCTTTATTTCAAGATAGTCAATATGCTAGAGCAGCATATTTTGGGGTGTTATAGTCTTAACTCCTTCACTAGAATAAGGCCTTGCTCACTAAATGATGACGTGTTAGGATGAGGAAGCATCACTGTTTCCTGACAAATAAGAAGAAATAAGCTCATGGAGAATACTCATGTTCCTAAGGAAAGCTACAGTGCTTGGAGTTGTCTTTTAACACTTTCTGAGGCTACACATTGGCGTCCCAAACACCACTTCTTGGTACCATTCCTAGAGGCAGAATCCTAAAATGAAAGGACCACTGACCTTAAGTGATAAGACACTTTTTATATCCTTTTGCTCTCTCCCCTTTCCTGTGAAAGCAATGGAGAGGGTAGTGCTGTCCTGTAACAGCTCAGGCAATGGCTCAGCAGTGCTCTGCTTTGGTCAGTTGGTTTAGGAGAGGCCAGTGTCACTTCAGACCTGAGGGAAGGAACTGGGCTCCTCATGAACCCGAATTGCAAGTTGTTTTCCCACTTATTACTATTATTAGAAATGCTTCCATGAATTTAAAGATGCGAAAACAAAGTACATGTGAATAGCAATTTACCCAAGTTGTACCAGGAATGATACTGACATGTACAGTAGTTACTTTGGTAGCCTTGTCCACATTTCTTGGAAAAACAGCCGTAGCTCAGTTAATTGAATAACAGTAAAGCATATTAATTTATGTTACTAATGTTATAGTTTATCTTATTAATTAATCTTAATGACTGTCTATTACACAATTAATTAAGACACATTTGGATATACTGATTAAACAAACACACAGGACTTGGTGTCAGATAGGATGGGCTCATATCCTGGCTCTATTACTTACTAGCTAGTTGATCTTAGAGAAATTACTTACCTCAGTTTCCTCATTTACAAAATGGGTATAAGAGCCATTTTGTTTGTTAGATTGTTGTGAGAATTAAATGAATTAAACCATGTGACACACTTAGTTAAAAAAAAAATGTAGGATGTGTTCCTTCTCAATAAAAGAAAGTGACATATTTGCTTGATTGCAAGATGCACGTTTTCCATATCTTGGTATGCCTGAAATCAGGATGGGTCTTCAAAGTTTTCAAAAGAGGCTCTGCAGCTGCTAGCCGGGGAATGTAACAAGTTGCTTTTGCTTGCATGTGTGCGTGTGGCAACTTCACCAGGCACAGAAGGGAGGTGTTCACTTCATTTGATTTAGTATCACTGGGAGCACCACTGGTGCACACTATCTAAATTTAATTTAGAAATGTCATTGTAAAACAGCAACAAAAATATTTTCAAACAGATTTCCACCATAGTGCAGCACTGAAACAGAGTTACTGTGAATACAGAAGATTGTCTATCCCACAGCAGGCAATGCAATTAAAGACTTCAGAGAACGCCAAATTTCTCAGAATGCATCATAGAATTTTCAAAGCTGTAAGAAAGAGGTGAGTATAACCAATTTTTTGAAGTTCTATCACTGAAGCTCAGAATATCAGATAAAAACTTCTAGCTGACTTTCAAGAAAAGCAGTTTAAAGTCCAGCGATATGTAATTCACTTAGAAAATTCTGTAAGTATAATTAAAGAGGAAACGTAGACAAAATAGCAGATTCTTTAATGTGCTGTTAAATTATATTACCAATCCTAAAATTGCTACATCTGTCAAGACAATGGGCATTGCTAATGAAAATCGGAATATCATTATGATCTAGAAGTGACTCAGAATTATTTTTACACTTTGTAAAAGAAGCTTAAAACCAAATTTTGATGGTCATATTGACATTGGCAGAAAGTGGTATGTAATGGTATGAATAAATGTAAACTTTTATAGGTTCTTAAAATATATAATTAATACGGTATTTGCTTTTTCTGGGGAAGATTGTCAGTAAATTGGTGCTTTTCCCCCCTTTTTCCTTTTTTAATTTTTATTTTTTTTACAATGGCTGATGTATCAGAATCAAGGGGATATAATATAATCAAGATGACTGGAAGTGGCATGTTGAATATAGCAATATCTTTTAGGTGTGTGCTCAGTGCACAGTATCTTTCTGGCAGCCATTTTATGCAAAGTAGCTCCTCTGGCCTCAGCTGTTTAGACCAGGCAGGCATCCCTGATTCAAGCTGGGCCAAAGTCTCCTCCTCAGGAATCTGGAATTGGGACAGAGAGAAAGAGTCTCTGAACCTGGGAGGACGACAACATAGCATGTACACAGAGTATCAGAGAGCACTAGTATGGTGAGAAGGAAGAGTGCAGCAGGCTGCAGGGAGAAGCTGCCATGAGAGGGGCCTGGGAGGAACCCATGTTGTCGATGGCTTGCCATTTCTTCGTTCCAATCTGTCCCTAGACCAGGCTGTATTCTGGTCCTGGGGTCCCTTATGTTAAATTACCCTTGTATTATTAAAATAAATTATCTACATTTTTGCTTACCTTTGCTTGGCTTTTTTTTTTTTTTTTTTTAAATTCTCTGTATCTGAGAGAACCCTAACTTATACATTCATCTTGTCACAGAGTAAGCCAAAAGCATGGTATTGTTGTAGTTTGAGATTTCATAGCTGATGACCCCAGGCCATGGGCAGCCTCAGCAAGACCCCAAATACCCTCCATTTCCCCCATGAAGCCATAAAGCATGTTATCATTTTTTATATGACCTTGATGTGTAAAAGGTTGGAAAACACTGGTTTAAGGTATGTTTTAAGTCCAATCAACATTGGCGGTAATGACAAACAGATGTGCCTGAGCAAATGGACATTCTACTTGAGGCTTCTTAGAGTATCACAGTTAGAGCTTAAGGATATCTTAGAAATCTTGCTGTTAAGGCCCTTTATTTTACAGGTGAGGATGCTGAGATGTAGAGAGACTGATTTGCTCAAGATAACAAGAGTTTTATTGGTTTGGGAACCCATGGAAGGGGGTCATCTGTGAGATATCACATGACCAGACTGACTGCCATCCCGTTAGAGGTCAGCCCTTCCCTGTGTGCTCTGGATCCTGTGCCAGCTCACCTTATTGAGAACTTTGCTTCTTTATGTTCTCTTCCTCCTGCTTTAGTTATCTTTTCCTTTCAATCAGATCATCTCAGCTGCACACAAACATTTTCTAGGCTTTTTGAGAAAACAAGCAAGGACTTGAACCAACTCCTTGACCATTTGGGCTGGGGGGTTTCTCTGCATCTTTTCCTGGGCAGACTTAAACAGTTGTCTATGCAGCCATTATAGAAATTTCTCTTTCATTTCTCATCTCCTTCCTGAGCCATTATAGTTGGGCTTCTACCATGACCACCAATTCGCTGAACCTACTGTTGTCAGAGTCAAGGTAGAAAGTGATTTTCATGTTGCTAAATCTAGTGGACATTTCTCTATTCTTATCTAACATGATTGTTTTTAGCAGCATCTAATCCACTTGACCGGTCCTTCTTGAAGAATTCTCCTCTTTTAATGCAGCTTATGCCCCTGACTTTCTCCTATTTCACCAGCGCCCCCTGCTCAGACTTCCTTGCCTGCTTCCCCTGCTCAACTAATCCTCTAAATGATCGTTTTCTGGGGAGCTCTTACGGAGCCTTTTCCCTTTCCTGATTTTTCTCCCTAGATGGATTTCATCTATTCTATGGATTCAAATACCAAACAAATTTGTCCTAATGTTAAAGACCACAAAACATACCTTCTGCCCTGATGCCTCATCAGAACTCCATTCTTGCAGATCCAGCTGCCTACTTGACATTTCCACTTGAGTGTCTCACGATTATGTCTCACAGATATTGCAAAATTTATAAGTTCAAAATGGGTTGTTAACACTTCCCACAAATCTCAATCTCAGCGAATGGCCTCACCATCCTCTTGGCTACTCCAAGAATCCCAGAAATGATATTTGATTCCTTCCTTTCTCTTCTTGCCCAAGTCTCATCTATCAGAAGATTATGTTTGTTGTATTTCTTAAATATGCCCTAATCTCCCTTTTTTTTTTTGAACTCCATTACTACCATTTACTCTAGATCAATATCTTTTAGTCTTCCCACACTAATTTATTCTTCTCATATTATTAAAGGTAATATGCTTAAAACAGAAATTGTATGAGGTCACCCCCAGTCCTGCTTAAAACTCTCCAGGGACTTGCCATTGCCCCGAGAATAAAGTCTGAGGTTTTAACCATGATCTCTAGGATTTGCATAGTCTCATCCCTTCTCCAATCATATGTCTTAACTTTCTTTTCCCTAGTGGATGGATATCATCCATTCTTCTTTTTCCTTTCTCAGAAATGCCATGCTCTGTCTTGTTTCATAGTCTTTGAACATGTTCTTTTCTCATCTGTAGACTCTCTTTTTCTCATTCTATGTATGTCTACAGTTCTTTTTTAACAGTCTTTATCTCAGCTTAAGGGACACTTCTTTAGAAGGTCTCCCTTGACTATTCTAAACTTAAGAATCTTGTTTGTCTCCACAATCGCATTAAACATAACATATAACCATTTAGACTATTTTATTTATTTGATTTTTTACCCCTTATCTTGTTCTCTTTCAAATTGCAAACTCCCTGATGTTAGGGATGTCTATCTTTTCTACCTCTAGCACGTATAACAGTGCCTGGCTCAATTTGCTTTATAAAGGAATAAGACATTTGAAGAAATTCGTTTATATAGAAGCAGTAGGTCAGCAATCTTTTCTTTTCTGTACTTGGCTATACTGTGATCATTTGAGTAGAATGGAAAGCAGTGATAAAATTTTTGTGAAGGAATAGTTGGGTATATCTGTAAATATGGTTTCTTAGGAGTCTCCGAAATCTGAGATGGTTGAAATCAAGCTTATGGAGTTGGCCCAATGAAGCAATATCCTACAATTGCCACAAAATTTCTCTCATATTATCTTTTGGCTGCTGGTGGCATATTTCATTTGAAGAAAAATCTGTTTTCCTTGGAATTTCTTACAGAACTAACAAAATTCTGCTCCCTGAGTTTTGCAATTGCTAAGCTTTTGTTTATTTTTCTCCCTGCGAATATGGATAGGAGGTAGAAGGTTAATTACTATGACATTTTTTTCTAATATACCTCAAACCCAGGTGTTAAAACAAGCATGTGTTGGGTTTTAGTCATTGTTTGTTTGTTTCAGAGGGCACATTACTATTTTGTGCCTGTGGGTATAAGGCATTTCTCTTCTTTCTCAGTTCTCTGTTTTAAATTATTATTATTCTTTGGTTTTACAAAGTGTGATATTCACCCCATGTGTAACGCTCTTTCTGGACACTTTAATTCATGGAAGAAAATTTTCTCCATTGATTTTTAGGGAAAAACGGTACTAATGTTGAGATTATTCAATAGCAAGGGTTCTTGATTTTATCTTGAGTCACAGATTCCCATGAGTATCTAGTCCAAGCTATGCAATAATTACATTGAAAAATGCATCTACACACACAAACATGTTTTGGGCATATGGTAATGAACTGGCTAAAGCCCACTCATGAACCCTACACACTAAGAACCATTATTCTGCAATGCTCATACACACCTTGGGGAATTCCCTTATTCTCCACCCATGAATTTGACAAACCATTTTTGATGGAGCGGGCACATTTAGGTCCAGAGCATGAGAATTCAGTTCCCCTTACCCCTCAAAATGAGAGCTGAAGGTCTTCCTCTACCCTGAGATTGTCTAGTCTTAACAGTTAGGTTATATAATACCTACCATTATTGAAGTGTTCTCTTTTTTTTTTTTTTTTGGTGATAACCAGATATTTTTGTATGAGGTATTTGGTTATCACCCAAAAAAAAAAAAAAAGTTTATTTCTTCAAATAACTCATGATACCATTAGGAAGGTAAGACAGATGAAAACAGTTTATTAATCTACACGCTGAATTCCTTGCTCTGGTTGACATCAAAATAAGTAAGACCTATTTTTGTACTCAAAACACATATGATCTGCTTACAGGAATGTTGGAACTAGACAAATGGCATTAACACAAAGGTAAAGAAAACAAGGGTTGGAAGAGTCATTTGAAACTGGTGAGACAGGTTTCATGATAAAGGGAGATGGTGAGGGTGGCAGATTGGACCTCTATGCCTGCTCTCTGTTAAGTTTCCCAGGGGCTCCATGGGAGTCTAGGCTAGCAGCAGACAGAATGTCTGTATTTGTAGCACCGCCAAAATCAAAAGACCTATGAGATCCTCGAATACAGGGTTTGAGCCTTACTCATGTTTAAAACATTTCTTTAGGGCATAACTCAATATTTGCCAAACAGGAGCTGCTAATAAATGTTGGTTGCATAGAGTTTGAAACAAAACAAACAAAACAAAACAACACCCCTTTCCAAAATAACAACAACCACCAACAGAGAAACATAAAAGCCTATTGACACATGCTCTAGTCCTAAATGCTAAACAAGGGGTTACTTAGGGCTTGACTACTAGGATTTGACTGCCTAATACAGACATACTGTGGTACACATGGGAAATGCTTTGTACATATGTGGTCCTCCTTAGTGAGCCTACTATGTCTTTGTGGAGAAATAATCAAATTCATTTCAGAAAACAGTGTAAAGAGAATCTCTAATTACTTATTTCTATTTATGACTTTTTGTTTTGTTTAGTTTCCTATTTGGTACATGATAATTTGGCTGATAATCATCTGGAAAATGTTGAGTTGCTTACGAGCTGTTATAAATTACTTCTTTATACACAGCCCATCTTTTATTATAATATAGAAATATAATACTTAGATATAGCTGCTTTTATTTGTTCTTTGCTATAACATTTGCTAGTAATTTTTTTCATTATTGGCAATGCTTACATAATGACATACTAACACCTACAGGAATGAATCACAGTTCATCTCGCAGATTTATGGCATGCCTACAGAAAAAGTACCTTATGATGCAAACCTGAAAGTTTAAATTATCTCCTGAAAGTTCCACAATCAGGCAAGCAAGGAAATGTGGTTTAGAGGTCAAAAGAAAAAATGAATCAGTTTAAAGTCTTTTCTTCTTTATTTAAATAATGAGACAAGAAGGATTGGGAAATGCTGTTAGCAAGCAGATAAATCATTTCTTCATAACACAGTCGAAATAGAAAGCTTCCACGCGTGGGAGGGTTCATGTATACCTTTTGCATGTAAGCTCTCTCTTCTTCCTACACTTGGACTAGCAACAAGACTGCGGTTCTGCAGGTCTGCTTGGATTCTAGACAGTGTTTCAAAGCATCCCCTTTGCTTTTCAGCCACTTCCATTTGTCATGGTCCTTGGTTGTGTTGACCAGTTTGCTCCCATTCATAGCTATCCTTAGAGTTCTGTAAGACCTTAGCAAGTATTTTGGTAGGATGAGTGGGGCTATGTGGTTATAACTTTATTTTTCTTTTCTTCCTTTCTTTTTATCCCCCTTCATGCCTTTTCTCCACCTTTCTAGTCCCTCTGTGTGTGTCCTTAACCCTGTCTCTCTCTTTCTCTCTTCTACCTGGCTCTTGGTATCTGTGCCTATGTCTCCTTCTCTCTTCTTCTTTTACCTGCCTCTCACTCTTCACGTATTTATTATGCATTACTATATGACAGGCACTGAGTTAGGGGTTGGGGATGATAAAGATGATATAAAAGATGGTTATGCTTTCCAGGGTTCTCAGTGTAATGGTGCAGGGGTTGAGAGGAGGGAAAAGACGTGAAAAAAGTGAGGGCCTGTAATCCCAGCACTTTGGGAGACCAAGACAGAAGGATTGCTTGAGCCCAGGAGTTTGAGACCAGCTTAGGCAACATAGGGAGACCCCATCTCTACCAAAACCAAAGCAGAAAACAGAAAAACAAAATTAGCTGGCTGTGGTGGCATGCACCTGTGGTCCCAGCTACTAGGGAGGCTGAGGTGGAAGGATTGCTTGAACCCAGGAGGTTGAGGCTGGTGAGCTGTGATTGTGCCACTGCACTCCAGCCTGAGTGACAGAGCAGGACTCACTCTCTCTCTCTCTCTCTCTCACACACACACACACGACATTAATAGAGCTATAAATGAGATGCTATGCTATAGTAAGACGAAGAAGAAGTATTTAACTGTGTTTTAAAAGGTCAGGCTGAGTTAAAATCTGAAATAAGTCCTGAAGGATAAGCAGGGGTTTTCCATGTGAACATTTGTGGCCCCAACAGACGCCATTCCATGGGGGATGGTGTGTATGAAGGTGTGGAGGTGAGAAAATGCAAACATTGGGGAAATGGCAAACAGAGCACCTATATTTAGTCCCTTCACAACCAAGAATAAAGGATGGATCACAGAGCAATAGTGTCTACAATGGAATGGTAATTTTTACCTACATACCTACATAAGTCCTGTGCAACTGGTGCATTTTTTTGGTTTGTTTTTGTTTTCCTACCAATAATCACCCTGAAATGCACGTAATGTAGCTATGTTAGGAGGTGATTCTCCTCCACAGTCTGAATTATTGGCATTAGGCTGAGAGGAGCCCCTCTATTCCTCTAACCGAAAAGGTTTATGCTGAGTCTTTCCTAAACCGAAAGTGTAATAGAAGTCAAATGTTGGGGACTTGAGGGCAACCAATACACTACTCCACTTTCCTTTCCACCTAGTTCTGAACCAGTTGCGAGAGAGATAATGAGTAAGGCAGATGAAATTCCCAATAGCCCGTTTATTAGTAATAAAGGCTAGTTTGGAGAATGTGGGTCAGGCATATGGCAATAATAATTTCCTAGCTCCTTTCTCCAATTTGGGGAGACTCACCTACGTAGGTAGGACTAGAAAACCGTGCACATCTCTGCAATCCTAATGAAACAGAGCATCAGACCAGAGGTTTCTGCTGGCAAGCAGAGAAATGGGAAAATGAGGCTGAAGAATGCTTGCTTTGTTTCTTTTCCAAACTTACTTGTCATATAGATCATTCCACCTACCATGGAATAAAATAAGTGAGTGCTTGGGGAGAGGTCATGTGTGTTATATTGATGATGTCCCATGGAAACTTGAAGAGAGGTAAAAGAAGGTTCCCATCACTAACTCCTTGACTAATATTTATTATCCCTTTTCCCCACCGCGGGAGGTTGACATTTGGGTGAGAGTGTGTCTTTTCAAATAAAATGTCATCTTTTCAAATAAAAATGTGAGCATTTTAATTTGAATCCCTGGCATGAACTACTAGGACAAGCAGAGATACCTTTTGTAAACACAGTGTTTGTAGCTGTGCTCTTTCTTAAAGTAGAGGCATAGCAAGTTGACCTCGGAAGAACCTTCTGGATGTGTGGCTCTGGAGTACTGTGCTCTATTAAAATGAGTAGATTGAGAAACACTAATGTTATGGTTCAGAAAGCAGGAGAGACCCAGGCCTTTAGAAAATAGCTAGAATTGGGCAGGAGATTGGAGACATGTGGCAGTCTGACCTTTTGAGTAGGCTTTAAATTTGAAAATCAGGCTGTCAGATTGTTACTGAAACTTTGTTTAGTACATGGCGTTCCGGTAACATTTAACTGCATTCTATCAAGCTCACAGCTCCCATCTCCAGCTCCCAGGGACTCTTCGCTTTCCCTCTGATGTAGATTCTGCTGGGGTGCTGTGTTCTTTCAAGATAAGACAGCTGCTCTACTCTAGCTTAGAGATGCCTGCATTTTAGTGTCCTTGATTTTCTTAAACAGTTGAAACAAGATTTACAATTTAATTAGCAAGGAGCTGTAATCTGTCAGAGTACCATGCCTTTAATAGCTGCAGAGGCATGCCTGTAGGGGAAAGGGGACTGTAGCTTTTCCAATGAAGTCCTACTTAAGTCCAGAAAATTTACTGTGACCCATCGCATTGCTTTTCTGCTTCTGTGGCTTTGTCTCCTTTTGTCCCCGCCATTGCTGTTGGATGATCCCCCAGTTTTTTCTCCTTGTTCCTGCGCCAACTAGGCATCCTTGGCTGCTCGCCCCCAGGTTACCCTGATTCCGCTTTCCCTTGATGACAATACATCTGTAAAGTTGTAGTGCATACCAGTCATTTGGGGTGGGAGGTGGTGGTGGGGTCTTCTTTAAAATGCAGATTCCTGGGCTGTGCCTCCAAGATGCTGATTTGTTAGGTCTGTGATGTGGTCTAGGAATCTCACTTTGACCTAGCACCCCCCAGAGATTCTGAGGGAAGGTCAGCCACCAACCTGACTTTGAAAAACACTGCCAAGTACGATGCTCTAGTGTCCTGCTTATGCTCTCTCCAGTATGCGACCTTGGTCCACCTCTCATCTTAGTCCTCACTGCTGTCATTTAGGTGCTAGAAACCAAAAGGGCCTTGGCTTCTGTAGCTTGAGAAGCTTGAGATAAGACATGTTCTAGGCTGTATGTTGTGGAAGAGAATCAAATTGGTGAAGTGTTTTGAGATTAAAGGGACAGGCTGATGACACTGTTAGCATGCACTTTCCATAAAGCTGGAGGTCTCTGGTAGAGTTCAGCTCTGTTCAGTTCAATAGCCAGTTACCCCCAGTCTCTGTGATTCATGCTGGTGACCTAGCTCTCTAGGAGCATGGGTTTTAAGCATATCCCTGTTAGAGTCCAGTTTTTCCTCCCCAAAAAGCCTATTAAGAAGTTGGTTGCCGGCCGGGCTCGCCTGTAATCCCCACACGTTGGGAAGCCGAGGCAGGCAGATTACCTGAGGTTGAGAGTTCGAGACCAGCCTGAGCAACATGGAGAAACCCTGTCTCTACTAAAAATACAAAAATTAGCTGGGTATGGTGGCGCTTGCCTGTAATCCCAGCTACTTGGGAGGCTGAGGCAGGAGAATTGCTTGAACCTGGGAGGTGGAGGTTGCGGTGAGCCGAGATTGAGCCATTGCACTCCAACCTGGGCAACAAGAGCGAAACTCCCTCTAAAAAATAAAAAATAAAAAATAAATAAGTTGGTTGCCTTCAGTGGTATATACTATTCATAATGTGATTTCTTTTCTTCTTGTTTTTGTTTTGAGTAGTTAGTTGGGAATGTGGTCTACATTTCTTTGTATTTATTTTAAAAATTCTTTCAAACTTTTAGTTTTAGCATGTACATGTGTGCAGGGTTGTCACATGGGTAAACTGCATGTTATGGAGCTTTGGTGTACAGATTATTTTGTTACCCAGGTACTGAGCATAGTACCTGATAGGTAGTTTCTCAGTCCTCTCCCTCCTCCCATTCTCCACCCTTAAGTTGGCCCCAGTGTCTAATCCCTTCTTTGTGTCCATGTGTACTCAATGTTTAGCTCCCACTTCGAAGTGAGAACATAGTATTTCGTTTCCTGTTCTTGCACTAATTCGCTTAGGATAATGACCTCCAACTCCATCCCTGTTGCTGCAGAGGACATGATTTTGTTCTTTTTTATGACTGTGTAGTTATTCCATGTTGTAAGTGTATAACAGTTTCTTTATCTGATCCACCACCGATGAGCACCTGGGTTGATTCCATGTCTTTGCTATTATGAATAGCACTGTGATGGACATATGTGTGCATGTGCAGACCTTACTTTGAGGCACTCTGTGGACAATGTGCATCTCTTTAGGGATATTTGTACAGGAATAAGGAAACCCTGAAACTTCAGCAGTTGGGGAGAATAACCAACAGTCATCTTGCTCCAAGGGACCTTATTTACCTCTTGGTAGGATGTTAATCATGGGACTTCTGAATTTTTAGAACCACTTGTAATTTTATTTCCTTCCTTTATGAGAATTGTTTAATTTTTTAAATTTTTAAGCTATTCTTATACTACTTAGTTCTTCTAGACTGTTCTTTTACTTAAATCATCTTATTCATGTTCATTTTAATACTCATAGTTTACTATTTTTTAAATTATCTTTTTGTTTACTGTGTCTATTTATCCTGCTTCATTTTGTACCTCTCTATCTTTCCCGTTCACTTTTTGAGTTTTAATTTTGTCTATTTATTGTGATCATTTTGGAGCTATGACATTTTGCAAACAGCGAAGTTGAATTTGTGGGGGATCCTTTGCATTTTTGTTTGGTATATGTATTAGTCCATGTTCACGCTGCTGATAAGGACATACCTGAGACTGGAGAGTTTACAAAAGAAAGAGATTTAATAAACTTACCTTTCCATGTGGCCAGGGAGGCTTCACAATCATGACGGAAGGTGAAAGGCACATCTCACATGGCAGCAGACAAGAGAAGAGAGCTTGCGCAGGAAGACTCCCGTTTTTAAAACCGTCAGATCTCCTGAGACTTAATCACTATCACAAGAACAGCATGGGAAAGGCCTGTCCCTATGATTCAATTACCTCCTACCAGGTCCCTCCTACAACACATGGGAATTCAAGATGAGATTTGGGTGGGGATATAGTCAAACAATATCAGTAAAGGAAAATTACTTTCAAGTTAGGTTTGTTGCACTCGTTTTTATGACTTGCTTTGTCATCATCTCTGCTCCCTATTTATACTTTGTTTGTAAGCAGCATGTTTCACTCAAGTAGTTTGAAATCTGAACTGTTTACTCTCTGCCTCCTCAGGGAGGTTTTATGAGAAGCTAGCTCTGTTTAAGTGGTGTTGGCATGGTATTAGCATGTCAACTTTTCTTGGTATGGACTGGACTGCAAGGTGATGTGACTAGAAGGCCAGTAACTTAAATTTCCTGAAATTGTTGCTTTTATTTAAAAAAGAGTTTGTGGGCCTCAGTAAAAGGCAGTCTGTATGAAGTATTAAAAATTATTATTGCTATTATTTATGGTAGGTGGAGAATGTTGATTATCTTCCCAGCTGCCCTTTAGAAAAAACTTTATAGTAAGCTTCATGGTATAACCTTCGTGTCACAGACTGAAATAACCTGGATTCATTTTTAAGATTGTTTCACTTAAAGTAGTGTGTGCCCTATCCAAAGACCTAAGAAAAATTGATTCACATGCTACCCAAATGTTGATATCAATTTTCTCACTTGCTAGGATGCTAGCTGTAGTTTAGTATAAGGATTCTGTTTTCAAGCAAACAACAACAACAAACCCAAAGAATAAATAGTTGAAAGTTTGCTAAAGTCTCTTACAAGCATTCCTCGCTAACTCGGAGAATCCTGAGGGCACGTTCAGTATGCTTAGAGGTGACTTGAGCCCTCAGCCCTGGCTGGGAATCCTGTCAGCTGCATCAGCTTCTGTGGTACCATCAGCTGCTTTTGCTATTTACAGTTCTTTTGCCATCCATGAGTCACTTTTTAGTCCACGTTTGTTCTTCCTGGCTTGGTGAAACCTCTAAACTGCCTTTATCTTCCATGTTTGAAATAAAATAGAAAACCGTGTTTCAAAGATAAGTACTTATTTCATCACTGCATTAGTGCATTAGTCTGTTCTTACGTTGCTGTAAAGAAACACCTGAGGCTGGGCAATTTATAAAGAAAACAGTTTTAATTGACTCATAGTTCTGCAGGCAGTACAGGAAACATGACCCCAGCATCTTCATGGTGAGGCCTCAGGAAGCTTCCAATCATGGTGGGAAGCAAAGGAGAGGCAGACAGTGTAACATGGCGAGAGTGGGAGTGCATGCATGGGAGAGGAGAGGTTCTACACTCTTAAATAGCCGGATCTCATGTGAACTCAGCAAAAGAAGTCACTCACTATCACAAGGAGAGCACGAAGCAATTCAGGCAGGATCTGCCCCCATGACCCAAACACCTCCCACCAGGCCCCAGCTCCAACATTGGAGATTACATGTCTGTTTTTGTTTTGTTTTGTTTTGTTTTGAGACAGAGTTGTTGCCCTGGCTGGAGCGCAGTGGCTCAATCTTGGCTCACTGCAACCTCCGCCTCCCTGGTTCAAGCGATTCTTCTGCCTCAGCCTCCCAAGTAGCTGGAATTACAGGCACCTGCCACCACGCCTGGCTCATTTTTGTATTTTTAGTAGAGACCGTCTTGACCAGGCTGGTCTCAAACTCCTGACCTCAAGTAATCTGCCCTCCTCGGCCTCCCAAAGTGCTGGGATTACAGGCCTGAGCCACCGTGCCTGGCCTGGCGATTACATTTTCACATGAGATTTGGAGAGCACAAACATCCAAACTATATCAATCACTTTGGATGAATCATGCCTTTACCCTTGCATGGGCTTTTGTTACTGAGAATTTATGGACATGTCTGTCCTGTTTTCCCACTTAATATAGAACTGATTGTTTTAATAGGTAGATTTTAAAGTAAAACTATCAGTCACTGAGTAGATTTTGTCTATCAATTATCTATCTATCTAGTAATAGAAGCAGAGAGGATATATGCATATATATATATATTCATCTTAAGGAATTGACTCATGTGATTGTGGAGGGCCAGAAAGTCCAAAATCTGCAGGGCAGGCCAACGGGCTGAAGAACCAGGAAAAAGTTGATATTGCTGCTTGAGCCTGAAGGCAGTCTACTGGTATAATTCCCTCTTTCTTGGGGGAGATCAGTTTTTTTTCTCTTTAGGCCTTTGACTGGATGAGGTTCACCCACATTATGGAGCCTAATCAACTTTATTCAAAGTCTACTGATGTAAATGTTAATCTCATTTAAAAAATACCTCACAGAAACATCTAGAATAGTGGTTGGCCACATATTTGAGTACATGAGTTGTTGACAGTAGAAATGACAATAAAATGAACTGTCGTATACCCCAACTTTGTTTTGGAGAACTACTCTCCTTAGTCCATGTATATCAAGTGGAGCTGACCTCATTTTTCTGACTCCAAGGGTGAGAATGTGACATAGGCCCATCATAGCATCAAAGTACCCTGGTTAAAGAGATTGCTTCAAGGCTGGCCATATGACCAAACCTAGATCAATGAGAGCCAGTCCTGGGATTTTTGCCAGAACTACCAGGACTGAGCCATCGAATCATTCTTAGAGTTTGAAAGCTAAGGGCCTGGAAGTCTGGAGCTGTAGGAGGTCACCTTTGTTCCTACATGGGGAAAGTTTGCCTGAAAGTCAAGCCAACCCAAGGAAAAGAAAGCAGGAGATGGGGAGATGAGACATGGAGAACACGAGACAATTTCTTGCAGATATTATAAAAACGTTATTTGAAAACCTGAATCTAGCTATCTTGATCCATGTTTTTAAAAGCTATGTAAGCTAATACATTCCTCTTTTTGCTTAAACTAGTTTGAGTTTCTATCACTTGCAACTGAAATAATTCTGATGAAGATGCAATATGCTGGGTGTTCTAGGTGGTTCCCAGAGGCAGCCGCTTTCAATAACTTTAGCTGGTTCTTTTGATGTTTTTCTCCATGTATGTAAACAATATGCCGTTACTGCTGTTTGTGATTGATTTCAGTCAGTAGTTGCTGACTTCCCGTTATGATGAGTGAGGATTGCTTCCTCCTTCTCTATTTTATAATTTTTTTCTAAATGCTTCAACAAAGCTGTCAGCCACTCAGAAAAAAATGATGCAAACATTCAAAATCATCAGTTGTACTCTTTGCCACCCCTACACCCTTGTGCCATAGTAACCGTTTGCTGCTCTGAGCTGGCCCTGCTGCCCTCTGGACTTGGTGCACAGCCGTTGTTCAGGAGTCACTTCCTTTCACTGATGGCTTGTGTAGGAAAACATAGGAATGATGACTCGCGTGTTTTGGATTCCCAGTCTTCCTCTCTTGATTTTTCTCCCTCAATTTATTAAAGCATGTACTCCAGGAGTGTCCTTAGAAAGCACTCATGGGAAGTAATGTTTTTTAGTCCTTCCTTCATCATGTGTGTTATTATTAGACTTTTATAGCACACCCTGTTTGTCTAGTGGAAGAATTCTAGTTTGAAAATAACTTTCTAGCAGAATTTTACAAGCACTGCTCCACTTTCTCCTGTATCCAGTGTTGCTTCTGAGAAAAGTCAGATGCTATTCTGACAAATGCAATTATGACTTTCTCTTCATACTTACTATTCCCTAACTCCATGATTATGCAATTTGGAGGTTTAACAAAAAATTGCTGTGGCAGGTGTTGGCTGGGCCTTTTAAGTATTGAGATCATGCCCTTAAATTTGCAAAATTTCTTCTAGTATTATTTCTATTATAAGTTCTACTCATCTAGTTCTTTGTTCCTTTTCAGAACTCCAACAGTCAGCTATTGGTCCCCTGTATTTTCTCTCCCATTTCCTAACTCTTTGCCTTTTGATTCCACTTTTTGGGAGATTTCTTTGACCTTATTCTCCATTCCTTTTATTAAGTCTTTTATCCTAGTTGTCATGATTTTAATTTTTAAGAGCTTCTGCTTGTTGTATGATCTTAAAAGTACCAATTTTTATTTTACAAATGCATTATCCAAGCTCTCTGATATTAATTGCAATTTTTTTTGTTGTTGTTGGGTTTGAGTGTTACCTAATTGTTTACCTCTCTTCTAAGATCCCTTTTTTTTTTTTTTGGCTATTGCTTTGGAATTCACCTTTTCACATTGAAGTCTTTCTTTTCAAGCGCTTATGATCCTGAGTTATCTGTTCATATATGAATGAAGCTCTAGATTGAAAGCTGATTGGAATGTCTGTGTGTGTAGGCGAGGAGGGGTGGGGCGGGGTGGGTGGGGAGGTTGTTGATGTTGGGCTTTACTACAAGGCAGACCATCTGGCCTCTTCATCAAGAGACTCCCTCTCCCCCCACCAAATGGAAATATGCCAGTTGTTTTTCTGAGATGCTAGGATGGTTTGGTTTTTCTTTTTCTCTCTCTTCTTTTTTTTTCAAGATGGACTCTTGCTCCTGTTGCCCAGGCTGGAGTGCAGTGGCACGATCTCGGCTCACTGCAACCTCCGCCTCTGAGGTTCCAGTGATTCTCCTGCCTCAGCCTCCTGAGTAGCTGGGATTACAGGCGTACCCCACCACGCCTGGCTAATTTTTGTGTTTTTAGTAGAAATGGGGTTTCACCATGTTGACCAGGCTGGTCTCAAACTCCTGGCTTCAAGTGATCCGCCTACCTCGGCCTCCCAAAGTGTTGGGATTACAAACGTGAGCCTCCAAGCCTGGTATGGGGCAGTTTAGTTTTTCAAGGTTAAATTCCTACTCTCCTGCCCCATGAGTGGTGATGAAGGTGATGGAGGAGGTAGTATTTTCTACCTGCCATGTTCTAGGGGGTGGGAAGGAGGCTGAGATTTTAATTTGTCATATATATTCTTTGCTTAATTCCTCTGTGTTCAGTCTTGTGTCTCACTCCTGACCTGTTCTGTCCTTGGACCCACCCTTTGGGTTACCCAGTGCCATGAAATTTGGAATCCCTGAGTTGCAGGAGGAAATGTCTCACTTGTCACCATCCTATTCTCCTTAAAGGCGCTTGGCATATGATTCCCCATACTCTGTTAAGATAGTTGCCCCTCCTTCCACTTTTCATTTTCTGAATATCTGTGTCTCCTACTCTGTTCTCTTTACCTCTGAATAATCATAATCTTTTAAATTCTTTTAGGGACATTTTAATTGTCTAGGAATACAGAGAAGAAACAACAAAATTTCCATGTGATATTATTCATGTAATCAATCTTCCACTTGAAACCAGAGTTACCTGCAAGACTCTTTACATCCTTACTCTCTATTTTAAAGAAATGGAAACTGGAAATCTAAGATAGTGCATCATTGGTGTGGTTTGTGCAAGAAAGTCAATGCTGACCTCCAATCAGCAGACTCATGCTCAAAGAGGGGCTTTGGCCTAATGTCACAAAATTTGTAATATATGTGCATGTATGTTTTGCATTAAAATGAGGAATGCATATATCTTTCAACTGACTTCTGACTAACCACCCAACTGCTAATTTGAATTATGATAAATAAGAGGGTTTCTACTGACCTTTTAAGATTGTCATTGATTTCCCCTTGGTTAGAGTGATGGCAGTGACTCTGTCTGCCTTTTATATCACTTTATCCTCAGGCCCTAGAACAGTGGCTGGCTCACATAAATGGATACTCTAGAAATGTTTGTTGAATAAATGAATAACTTTTCAAAGCTTTACAACTAATCTTTATAGTAGTTTTATTAACCCCATCTTATAAATGAGAAAACAGAAGCTCAAGGAAATCAAGGGATTCATCACATAGATGACTGAGTAGGTAGAGGAAGTTGAATACAGATTGCATATTAAATAATAGAATTTTTGTATCATGTATTACTTTGCTAGGTATAATAACAATATTGCGAGAAAATATCTTTATTCTTAGGAGATCTATGCGGAAGTGTTTTGAGATTAAGTATCATAATGTCTACACCTTTCTATGAAATGATTCTCTCTCTTCTCTTTCTCTCTTCCTCCCTCTCTGTCTCTGTGTGTGAGTACAGACAGAGATAAATTAAGGATGATAAAGTATTAATAATTATTGAATGTAGGTAGAAATATATGAGAGATCAGTATATTCTTTCAACATTTCTGAATTTTGAAATATTTACCATAAAAAGTTGTAAAAACAAAAATTAAACAAAAATAGAGAATTAGACTCAAGTTTGTTCAACTCTAAAATATCAAAAAGCAAATTAAAGGCAACTGCTCAGAAATGATCCAGTGAGCACTGAGGATCAAACACCATTTCCTTTAGGAAATGGGAGCTAAGCAATCCGGAGAGAGCAACTAGGGAGTATTTAATAAATAATTCTGATGGTCTTCTCATATAGCCACTTCTGCATAGTCAGCGTAAGAGTTAGGATAAAACCTTTATGTAGAGAAAGGAAAGATCTATGGAAAAAAAGACGGAAAAGCCTGTTGAAGGAGGTACAGTTGAAGGGACTGGGATGTTTTTACCTGGAGAAGAGAAGAATTCAGGGTAATGTCATCATCTTCAATACCCAAAGGACCAAATACTCAAAAGACCAAATACTCATTTAGCCAAAACCCATTTACTCTACATAATGGAAAGAGTCAAAATATTCTAAAAGGCAAAAAATTAAAAAGTAATTTAGGAAAAATTTTGTATAGGTTATTTACAACTTATTATGTAAACCTGAAAACAACAGACAACAGAGAATGTATATAAAATTTTAGTCGTCCAATTTGCTGCAGGCCAGGAGGTAAGAAAATACTTACTGAATGTCTACTTAGGGTCATTTCCTGTGCTAGTATTTTACTGGTTATCTATTTGATGCTTACAACAACCCTATGAATTTATGCCGCCTTCCCCTTTTCATAGATGAGAAAACTGAGGTTCAAAGAAGATAATCATTCCTGTGAAACCTCCCCACAAAATCCATGTTATCATAATACTGGAGTAACTTGTGTATTCATAAAATATGGTGAATCCTTTTTAGATATTTTGTTATGAAACAAAGGCAAAGGGATTGAATTTAACAGGGGCTCCACTTGCTAAGGTCTGGGCCTCTTTTCTGAAGAATAGTATCTAATGACCCTGCTGGATATTATGGGAAACTATTTTAGAAGCAATAGGAATTCAGCTTCATAGCATCAGGGAACCTTCTAAAGGGCAAAATTGAGGGCTTCACCATAGGATTAGCTTTAAAAAAAAGTGCTAACTAAAAATTTCATTTAGAAATTAGTAGAACTACAAGATGTTCAAGATGTTCTAAGTCTGGTTGTGATTACAGAAGAGTTAGAGTTAGGGCATAGGTGGAGACTCAGAGATGGTAGCAGGGCTTTGAGATATTTGAGAGTGCTACAGTTGTCTAGAGGCCTGAATTGAAGTTACTTAGTTGTGTGGTGATATGTTTCAGCTGTGTCCCCACCCAAATCTCATCTTGAATTGTCATTCCCATAATCCCCACATGTTATGGGAGGGACCCAGTGGGAGGTAATTGAATTATGAGGGCGGTTACCCCCATGCTGCTGTTCTCATGATAGTGAATAAGTCTCATGAGATCTGATGATTTTATAAAGGGGAGTTCCCTTGCACATACTCTCTTGCCTGCCACCATGTAAGACATGCCTTTGCTCCTGCTCCATCTTCTGCCATGATTGTGAGACCTCCCCAGCCATGTGGGACTGTGAGTCCATGAAACCTCTTTTTCTTTATGAATTACCCAGTCTTGTGTATTTTTTTCATAACAGTATGAACATGGACTAATACATGTGGTCTCCAGCAATTCACTTAATCTTTCTTCTATTTTCATACATAGAGAATAGTTGTGGAAACTGTAGTCTTGCCTCCACTATATGATTGTTGTAAGAAACAAATGAAATATGTTTATATGTGTGACTGTGGAGTTGCAGGGTCAACACAACCCAAGCTATGTTCATCTTGGTACTGGTAAGGCATATCTACCTGATGATTTATTGATATGCTTGGCCACACAGCATGCTAGGAGATGGTTTATTTTAAGGAGAGAGAAAGCTGAAGTACCCAAGTTTAGTTCATGAATAATTGGGCCCATAAGGGAAGGTGAGATTCAGAACACAAATAACTTCAGTCTGGATGGGAGGAAGGATGGGATGAGGATAGTTTTCAATAAATTAGCAAGACAAAACTAAAAACCATCATTTTTTTCAAATATCTGGCGGATTATTGAGGCCACAGAGAAGATCTCAGCAGATAGGTGCTGGCAGTTTCAGCAGTGATGGGAAATGACCTTTGGGGTCATTAGAGTACTTCAGAGGTACCCTCAACCCATGAGCACTGGCAACTGCATCACAAAAAAAGAGTGGACTTCTGGAGAGGGGGCCACCCCATGGTCTTCACCAGCGGTGAGTTTGGTGGACTCTTGTTAGCCTCAGCTAAGAGAAGCTCTACCAGAGTGAGTCAAAGTGGGAAATGAGGGAAATGTTTCCATGTGACTATGAAGAAGGTCAGTTCATGTAGCAGGCAGAAGATGCCCTTAGGAGACAACTTCTGTGACAGATTTGAAGAGAGGGCAGGGAGTTGTGTCAGGCAGTCCTCTCAGAGAAATTGGAGGCAGAGCCCCCCAAATGTTTACCATTTTTCAACTTTTATTGTAATTCTATTTTTATCCCGGCAGAAATGGCCCAGAAAACTTGGGTGGTATTTGTTGGGTGACTATACAAAGGTAAGGGATCGTTATAAAAGTAATTTGCAAGTTCATTTGTGCTTATGCCTCCCAGGTAGACATCAGAGGAGGTGGCGCCTGTTGATGTTGAATGACAGGAAGAAACCAGCTGTGTCAGGGAAGATCGAGATCAGAACATTCCAGGCAGAGAACACGAGGGCAAAGGGCCCAAGGCTGGGATAAACTTGACCGGTTATGTGGGCAGAAAAAATGCAGACCTTGAAATGAGGTTGGCATGGCATGAGGGTGGAAAGGAAGGCAGGGGTCAGGACTTTGGAAGCCAGGTTAAAGGGTTAGGATTTCATTGTCATAGTGATCTGTGGCAGTTGTGCAGGGGAACCTTTTCAATGGCAGTAGTAGAAGCAGGATGCTATGGCAGTCACCCAAATGAGAGGTGATGAAGGCTTGGACATTGATGATAGCAAGGAAGATGAAGTGTAGGAGGATTCAGGATATAAATTTGAAGGTAGAGGAGAGAAGATTCTGTGGGGTGGAGGGAGCTAAGAAAGGCTGGAATCAAGGATAACTCCTTGAGGACAAAATGTGAAACTAGATAGACATAATCCTCTTTCATGGAGGCTGGGGGGAGGCATTTTAATTAAATAATCCCATAAACGGAAAAGTGTAACAGTGACAATGTTTCAAGGGAGAGACTTTCAGTGCTCCGGGAGGGTTGAAAGGCGGTGTATGATTGAGTGAGGGAGATCAGGGAGGGCTTGTTTTGGGTGAAAGTCTAAATGTGAAGCAATATGTAAAGGGAACATTCCATTTTCTAAAGACTAGTATCCTCTGCCTCATTTGGGGAGGCTTTTTAGTGAAGGAAAGAGTCAAACATGTGCCCAGAGGAACCCCACTCTCATACACCGCTTCTCTTCTTCCCGTGGCCTACAAACAGATAAAAAAGATATCCTCAGCATGTGCAAGCATGCAAGGGAGAAACTGTATGTGAGTTCCCAGAAGCCACCCAATTGCCCATCCTCTGCGTTGTGGAGACAGGGTACAGCCTGTTCTTTTTGTACTTTAGAAGTTCAGTTGAAAAAAGCAACAGCCTGTTTCTTTCCCTTAAGCAGGCCAGCCAAGAGATAGCAATGCTGTTTCTTCCTCTCTCTTTTTTCCCTCATGATTATCTTGTAAGCCTTTCCTTTTACACATTTGAGATGGGTTTGAAATGGTTCCTTGCAGAGGATTTGTATCAGAGAGTCTTGAGTTTCCCTTGGGTCACTTTCCTGAGGCTCAATTTCGTCACCTGTAAAATTGGGGTTATAGTAGTTACTATCTGAGAGAGTTGCAGGGTAGACTGAGTGAGCTGATAAACGATAAGCTCTAGCTTAGTGCCTGCCTCATTGTAAGTGATTAGGATGTGTTGCTATAACAAACTACCACAAACTGTGTGACTTAAAACAACATTGAATGATCACCTTACAGTTCTGGGGGTCAAAAGACTGAAATAGGTTTCACTGGTCTAAAGTCACATTGTCAGCAGGGCTGCATTCCTTCCAGAGGTTCTAGGGGTGAGTCCATTTCCTTATCTTCTCCATCTGCTGGAGGTCACCTGCATTCTTTGGCTTGTTGCCCATTCATCTTCAGAGCCAGCAGTCACTTCACTTTGAAATCTGTTTCTGTCATTACATCTCCTTTGACTCTTCTACTTCCCTCTTCCATATTTAAAGGACCCTGGCTTAATCCATTTATGCTGTTACAACAAAATACCTGAAACTGGGTCATTTATAAAGAATAGAAACTTATTTCTCACAGATCTGGAGGCTGGAAGTCCACTATCAAGGCACTGGCAGACTCGTTGTCTGGCGAGGGCCTCGTCTCTGCTTCCAAGATGGCGTCTCGTTGCTGCATCATCCAGAGGAGCCAGATGCCTGTGTCCTCACAGGGCAGAAGGGATGGAAGGGCAAAAGCTTCCTTGCTAGTACACACCAGCCCTTTTGTGAGACACAAATTCCATCGTTGAGGCTAGAGCCCTCAGGCTCTAATCACCTCTCAAGGGCCCCACATCTTAAGACAGTTGTGCTGGTGATTAAGTTTCAACGTAAATTTTGAGGGGACAAAAACACTGCAACCATAGCAGATCCTTTTGATTATGATGTGCCTACCTGAATAATCCAGGGTGATCTCCTTATTTGCAGGTCTGTTGACTAGCAACCTTTATTTTATTTGCAACCTTAATTCTCCCTTGCCATGTAAGGTAACATATTCACCTTGGTTCTGAAGGTTAAGCTGTGAGCATTTTGGGGGCCATTATTCCGCTTACCACAGTGTTCAGTGTGGATAGCTACTACTGGACAGTCGGCCCTACTTCACCTGTGGGTTCTGCATCCATGGATTTAACCAACTGCAGATTGAAAATAGTTTTTAAAAACCTTTTGTACTGAATATGTACAGACTTCTTCTCATCATGATTCCTTAAGCTGTACAATATAACTACTATTGACATGGCATTTACATTGTATTAAATATTACAAGTAATCAAGATCATTTAAAGTATATGGGAGATGTGCATAAGTTATATGTAAACACTATTTCATTTCATAGGAGGGACTTGAGCATACCCAGATTTTGGTATGGGGATGTCCGGGAACCAATCCCTTCCACATACTAAAGGACAGCTACATATAGTGAACTGTGTTAGTCAATGAAAAGGATGTAAAGAAAAATCCACTGAAACCTGTTAATTCAAAGCAGCATACAGCTGCATTTTTACCTCTTGAATAGAAAAAAAATGCTGTTAGTCAGGGGTAGTGTTCAGGAGAGAACAAATCACACCTGGAAATGGGATCAAGAATCAGGAATGGATCTGTGCAAACAGTATTTCATTTGAGACTTGAGGCTGGATAAAACTTGAAGGGGGTAAAGATCAGATTTAGTTTAGGAGAGGTGGTGGGAAGAGAATATTCTAGACTAGCTATATCCAGTAGAAATATAATATAAACCAAATATAATTTAAACATTTCTAGTAGATACATCAAAGAAGAAAAACAGATGAAATTTATTTTATTTTATAATTTTGTTTTGTTTTGTTTTGACATGGAGTTTCACTCTGTTGCCCAGGCTGGAGTGCAATGGTGTGATCTCGGCTCACTGAAACCTCCACCTCTCAGGTTCAAGCAATTCTCCTGCCTCAGCCTCTGGAGTAGCTGGGATTATAGGTGCCTGCCACCACGCCCAGCTAATTTTTGTATTTTTGGCAGAAATGGGGTTTTACCATGTTGGCCAGGCTGGTCTCAAACTTCTGACCTCAAGTGATCCACCCGCCTTGGCCTCCCAAAGTGCTGGGATTACAGGCACCCAGCCTGAGATTACTTTCAATAATTTATTTTATTTAATTCTGAATATCCAGAATATTATCATTTTCATATGGAAGGGATATAAATAAATTACTGAGGTATTTTACATGCTTTTTGTTTCTGTGTGAAGTCTTTGAAGTTTGATATGACTTTACACTTACGGTGTATCTCGTTTTGAAGAAGCCCCATTTCCAGGGCTCATTAGCTGCATGTGGCTAGTGGCCTCCATGTTGGGAGCACAGACACTGATGAAGGCAGTGGCATCAGCAGAAGCATGGTGACAGAGAAGTTCAGGATAACTTGGGGAACACGACAGTGCAACAAGGTAAGAGAGAAAACAAAAATATTTAGGTTTCAAATCGCAGAAGGCTCAGAATATTAAGTGTTTGCACCTAATTTGGAAGGCATTAGGAAACTAGTGAAGGTTTTAGGCAGACAAATGAAATATGTGAAGTGGCATAACTGTGCTTGAAGAGAGAAAGAGACCTAAAACTTGATTCTTCCACTTAGAAGTTTCAAATTTTGTAGGGGAGAAGAATACCTACACAAAGTAACAATGATTTTAGATAGAGGGTACTGTATGTTAGATTATCATTACAAATAATAAATGCTACCAGGGAGGAGAGAAAGGAAGCCCCAAGGCTAAGAAGTCTGAGATGAGTTTCCCGGTGCTGACTTCAAAATGTCAGCAGGGTTGAGTTCCTCCAAGAGGCTCTCGGGGAGATTCTGGTTCCTTGCCCTTTCCAGTATCTAGAGGCCACCTGCATTCCTTGGCTTGTTGCCCCCTTATCTTCAGATACAGCAATTGCATCACTTTGACCTCTGACCTAGACAATAGGAGGAGCATTGGGGAAGTTGGGGAGCATTCCTGGTGGGAAGCTGGCTGAACCCACAGTCTAAGTGTAGGCATCTCCATGGTCTGTTTGGGAGGAGTGGAGGCTCTCAGCCTTCATTGAATAGTGAGAGATAACAATGGTGAGCTAGGTTGATGCCATGTTTTGGCAGATCCATCTGAAGAGCCTGAACATTCTCTCAAAGTCAAGAGAGAACCTCTAACAATTTAATTGTTCTCTTTTCTTTTAGAGACTGGGCCTTACTGTGTCACCCAGGCTGGAGTGCAGTGGCATGATCAATGCTGTCTGCAGCCTCAACTTCCTGGGTTCAAGCAATCCTCCCGCCTCAGCCTCCTCAGTATCTGGGACTACAGGTACATGCCACCACAACTGGCTAATTTTTAATTTATTTTTTATTGGGTAGAGATAGGATCTCTCCATTTTGCCCAGGCTGGTTTTGAACTCCTGGGCTCAAGTGATCCTCTCACCTTGGCCTCTAATGATTTAAACAGTGTGATGGCATGCTGTAGGAGGCATATTTTAAAAAGATTAATCTGACCAATGGGTGGGATGCACTGCAGGTGGATGAGACTGAAGATTGGGAGTCCACTTAGAAGGCCGTTGTTGTAGTTGTGTTGTGAGGGCATGAGGTTAGGAGCTGGGGTGGAGGAGTGAGCTGATTCTTAAGAATTTAAGGCAATGAGATACAGGGGAGAGGGAGTGAAAAGGGTTAAAGAAAGCTTTGTCGCAAATGGCAGGTATTAATATGAGTGGCAGGACTGGAATACCCAGTGGTTGGCAGTGACGAAGTGAGTGTTCACTGTAAAGATTTCATGGTAATTTGCATGATGTCAGCAAACCTGTTTTTATACAGTCATATTGGGCAACTTTGCAATAAAAAAGAAACTTGGCATGCAGACAGCGTAAGTCAGTCCTCTTTCAAATGAGATAAAACTCTAATACTTTAATACGTATGGAGCCTCTGTAAGATCTTCCAACTGTCATCTGTGGAATAAGCATTCACTTAGGACAGGAGACAGTGTTTTTTTCTTTTTTTTTTTCCCCTTCCATGAAGTGTCTAGATGAAAAGAAATTCTATAATAATCAAAGGGAGACTAAAATTCTAATCTTTCTCTTGTCTCAAAAGTGAGAGAGATTTAAACCACGGTGTAGCCTTCTCTGTTGTCTGAACTCGCTGAGGTCAATGCTCAAGGGCACTGGGCAGGCGATGGAATAATTAATGGCGCTATTTATGTGCCTGTGATGTTCAGAGCTGACACCTGGAAGACAGGGATGAAGGCTGTCAGATCATTCCAAAGGGGGATGCGAGAAGCCATGCATGAGCAGGAAGATAAGTTACTGGAAATACCCCACAGGTCTGTAAGGGGGTCAGAGTTCTTGGGACTTCTCAGAAGGTATTTAAGTATTTGAGCACTTTTGCCAAACCACAAATGTGGCCCCACTGAGTCTTTGCATTAGAATACAAATCCTCTTTCTCCTACTAGTGGCTCACATTGTGAGTAGAGTAGAACAAAGGCTGGGAATGAGGAGCCTTCTAAATATCTTCCTGATTCTCCCTAAAGTCGCAGGGATGGTGCCTGTGTGACGCCGCCGTGAGCTGCACTTGTCAGTATTGCTGTGTGTAGCTCGTTGCAGTTCGGCTGGGATGCTGAGTGCTAAAGAGGCCCTGCAATACGTTAGAGTTGACTTCTGCTCTATCGTAGCTTGATTGGATCAGTGTGCTTCACAAGGCCAGAAAAAGTTTCTCTTAAGTCTTCAGATAAATTATTAGCTCTCTCATATAAAGGTCGCCCAAACTGGGGGCAGCCCTCACTGCCTGGTGTACCTGGTATACTTAGGAGTATTTTGGTTTGGATGTGTTCATTCTATATGGTCAGCATTCATTTTATATGATCACCCTCCCTTTGGGGCTGCCTTATCTCACTCTGCAGTCTGTCTCTGGATATGGTTTAGCTGAACCCATAGTTTCCTTATATCTGGATCTTTCCCTTTTTTCCACCTTCAGAGAAGTCCCACTCTGGATTCCATATTCAGAGAGGGTGACTAAGTCTTTAGCTCTGCCTTAGAGAAGAGTCCCTCTGAAGGGGCCCAGAGGGGGTTCCGGGTGGAAGGCAGGGAGCTGAATTTTTCTCTTGTCTATGCACACTGGAGAGTTATACTTAACTCAAATTATTCCATTAGGTTGGTGCAAAAGTAATTACCATTTTTACCATTAAAAGTAATGGAAAAAACTGCAATTTCTTTTGCATTAACCTAATGGAATAATGTGCCTTAGCCATTGCTCCGAGTCCTGACTGAATTTCTTAGAGAAGGTTTATGAATCTCGTTTCAGCTGCTTGTGGTTACTCTTGC
>NW_012106686.1:584249-587196 GCF_000951045.1 Mandrillus leucophaeus | reverse complement strand
CGCCGTGAGCTGCACTTGTCAGTATTGCTGTGTGTAGCTCGTTGCAGTTCGGCTGGGATGCTGAGTGCTAAAGAGGCCCTGCAATACGTTAGAGTTGACTTCTGCTCTATCGTAGCTTGATTGGATCAGTGTGTTTCACAAGGCCAGAAAAAGTTTCTCTTAAGTCTTCAGATAAATTATTAGCTCTCTCATATAAAGGTCGCCCAAACTGGGGGCAGCCCTCACTGCCTGGTGTACCTGGTATACTTAGGAGTATTTTGGTTTGGATGTGTTCATTCTGTATGGTCAGCATTCATTTTATATGATCACCCTCCCTTTGGGGCTGCCTTATCTCACTCTGCAGTCTGTCTCTGGATATGGTTTAGCTGAACCCATAGTTTCCTTATATCTGGATCTTTCCCTTTTTTCCACCCTCAGAGAAGTCCCACTCTGGATTCCATATTCAGAGAGGGTGACTAAGTCTTTAGCTCTGCCTTAGAGAAGAGTCCCTCTGGAGGGGCCCAGAGGGGGTTCCGGGTGGAAGGCAGGGAGCTGAATTTTTCTCTTGTCTATGCACACTGGAGAGTTATACTTAACTCAAATTATTCCATTAGGTTGGTGCAAAAGTAATTACCATTTTTACCATTAAAAGTAATGGAAAAAACTGCAATTTCTTTTGCATTAACCTAATGGAATAATGTGCCTTAGCCATTGCTCCGAGTCCTGACTGAATTTCTTAGAGAAGGTTTATGAATCTCGTTTCAGCTGCTTGTGGTTACTCTTGCGTATGGGCTGGGGAAGGGTGTGGATGGTTGCCACTATCCTAGGTCGTCTCCTGAATAATAACTTCCTGGAAGGCAGGATTTCAAGCCTTAATTCTTTTATCCTAATTATACACAGTGTAACACAATATCAGAAGTATGTGGCAGTTTAATAGGATATAAATGCAATTACAACAGCATGAGAATTATTTCTATCTCATGGCTAATGCCCCAAACCTCTATGGGCTTTATGGAGCAGACTAAATTTTGTTCACCAGTCGGAAATGCTACTTGTAATTTACTGAATCCATGGTACTGTTTTCCCCCAAGGCTATTTATAATTTTTCTTCTTTATTACAAAAGTTTTTATAAAGCAGAGTTTTATAAAGGGGCTTTTATAAGGAATTTTATAGAGGTAATTATTACTGAAATTAAGATGAGTAAATATGACCCGTAATCAACTTAGAAAAATGGTTTGCTTTCATCAGAAGGCACTAATTATTGCTATTTTCCTTCTGTAGTCTTTGGACTTGCAATTCATTGGTCTTTGATGAAAGGAAGAGGCTTCTTGACTTAAAGTGGTTCCCTGGATTGACTATAGTTACATCTTCAAGAATCTTAATGAATGTGTTTGTTTGAATACCTGCCTTCAGAAGTATAAACATTCATTTCAGCCACTCATGTGACTATCAGTATGGTTAAAAAGTGATAACATATCTGAACAATTTAGTGTAACAAATATATTTTTGGATTTTAAAACCTTTTATCTTTATCATCTTCCAACAAAAATGTTTAACTTTGAGCAAAGATAAAAGCTACACTTAAAATTTGCCTCCTAAAGTTAATAAGACTTCTTGTGTCCTGTGAGAGCCAATCTGTCCTTCAAATATCTAGCAGGTTACCCAGCATTAGGGGATCTCACCACTAATTTTTGGTGGCCCCCAGATATCTTGCTACCCTCTAGCTACCTTCGGTCAATGACTAGCAGAAATTGGCGTGGAAATATGTCAGCCCTCTTTCGCTTAGGTGAGACAGCTCTGCATATAGGAATTAAGGGCCAGTTGCCCACATTAGTAGCACCTCAGATATATGCCAGACATATTTTCTGTAGTATTAGGCTGGTGCAAAAGTACTTGTGGTTTTTGCAATTACTTTTAATGGCAAAAACCACAACTGTGTTTGCACCAACCTAATAGATCACAAACATGGCCACAAATTTCTGCATTCTCTATATCCATACCCTTGCAGTGTGACTCGGTAGCTCCTCCTACCAAGAAGTAGAATCTTTCTCTATTCCTTCCATCTGAGCTAAGCCATGGGACTTGCTTTGGTCAAAGGGACAGTAGCAAAAATGACACAAAACAACCTGTTCCCTCTTGCTGCTCTTGGAAACTTAGGCGGCTGTGTGAAGCCTGTGTTAGTCTTTTAGGTGACAGGACACATGGTTCAGTCACCCTGGCCACCCCAGCAAACAGTTAGCTGACCCCCAAAAAGTATAACAATCCAGATGATTGGCTATTGCCCACATTTGCACAAGTGAGCCCAGCTCAGACCTGCAGAAAAACCATCCAATTGAACCCACCCTAAACTGCTGAGTCTAAGAATAGTGAGCTAAATAAAGTTGTTTTAGGCCACCCAGTTGGGAGTGGTTTGTCATATAGCAAATTTAAATGATACAGCTGTTTACTGGTTTGAAATCTCTTGCATAGAGAGTTAAACTGAGGAGGGAAAACCTGAACTTCTTAGGTATATACAATATGTCAGACACAGTTCAGGGGGTTGTTTTTTATTCTTTCATTCAAACCCACAAAGTAGGTATTTTCTATTTCCATTTAGAAATAGAAAAACTGAGACCAAGGGAAATTATGAAGTTGCCTAAGCTTGTAAGTGGTAGAGCAGGATTCTAAACCAGGTGTGTTTTGTTCTGCTGAATTTGTCTTTGCCCAAAAGCAGACTTCGAATGAAGGATTCAGGTACCAGTAGTTTATTTGGGATGTGAAAGGAGAGTGGGAAAATGAATCAGGAAGAAAGGCAGAAAATGAAGATAACTTACCTAGCAAGTTACTAATGTGGACAACTGGCCCTTAATCCTTCTATGCAGAGCTGTATCACCTAAGGGTAAGGGGACTGGCATATTTGTACACCAACTTCTGCTAATCATTGGTTGAACGTAGCTGGAGACAGGTGGTGTGTACATGTGGGGAATT
>NW_012106686.1:559322-582179 GCF_000951045.1 Mandrillus leucophaeus | reverse complement strand
CACTAATTTTTGGTGGCCCCCAGATATCTTGCTACCCTCTAGCTACCTTCGGTCAATGACTAGCAGAAATTGGCGTGGAAATATGTCAGCCCTCTTTCGCTTAGGTGAGACAGCTCTGCATATAGGAATTAAGGGCCAGTTGCCCACATTAGTAGCACCTCAGATATATGCCAGACATATTTTCTGTAGTATTAGGCTGGTGCAAAAGTACTTGTGGTTTTTGCAATTACTTTTAATGGCAAAAACCACAACTGTGTTTGCACCAACCTAATAGATCACAAACATGGCCACAAATTTCTGCATTCTCTATGTCCATACCCTTGCAGTGTGACTCGGTAGCTCCTCCTACCAAGAAGTAGAATCTTTCTCTATTCCTTCCATCTGAGCTAAGCCATGGGACTTGCTTTGGTCAAAGGGACAGTAGCAAAAATGACACAAAACAACCTGTTCCCTCTTGCTGCTCTTGGAAACTTAGGCGGCTGTGTGAAGCCTGTGTTAGTCTTTTAGGTGACAGGACACATGGTTCAGTCACCCTGGCCACCCCAGCAAACAGTTAGCTGACCCCCAAAAAGTATAACAATCCAGATGATTGGCTATTGCCCACATTTGCACAAGTGAGCCCAGCTCAGACCTGCAGAAAAACCATCCAATTGAACCCACCCTAAACTGCTGAGTCTAAGAATAGTGAGCTAAATAAAGTTGTTTTAGGCCACCCAGTTGGGAGTGGTTTGTCATATAGCAAATTTAAATGATACAGCTGTTTACTGGTTTGAAATCTCTTGCATAGAGAGTTAAACTGAGGAGGGAAAACCTGAACTTCTTAGGTATATACAATATGTCAGACACAGTTCAGGGGGTTGTTTTTTATTCTTTCATTCAAACCCACAAAGTAGGTATTTTCTATTTCCATTTAGAAATAGAAAAACTGAGACCAAGGGAAATTATGAAGTTGCCTAAGCTTGTAAGTGGTAGAGCAGGATTCTAAACCAGGTGTGTTTTGTTCTGCTGAATTTGTCTTTGCCCAAAAGCAGACTTCGAATGAAGGATTCAGGTACCAGTAGTTTATTTGGGATGTGAAAGGACAGTGGGAAAATGAATCAGGAAGAAAGGCAGAAAATGAAGATAACTTACCTAGCAAGTTACTAATGTGGACAACTGGCCCTTAATCCTTCTATGCAGAGCTGTATCACCTAAGGGTAAGGGGACTGGCATATTTGTACACCAACTTCTGCTAATCATTGGTTGAACGTAGCTGGAGACAGGTGGTGTGTACATGTGGGGAATTCGTTATCTAGCACCACATGGACTCCGGGCTCTGCGTTTTGGCAGTCATAAACATCACCCAAGCAATGAGATTCAGACGCTGGCAGTTGGACTTGATGTGTGCTGATGTCGTCAACCCAAAGGAGTACAAACGGGTCACTGTAAGGATCTCTGTAGCAGCCTTCCAAGATTGGGCTCTTTTTGTTTTTGTTGGTTGTTACCATTTCTTCATTGCCACGAAAGTATTCTGCTGCAAGAACAGGGACACAGGGAGACAGGGACATGGAGAGAGAGGAGGACACAGAGGAAGTGAGGACACACACACACACACACACACACACACACACAGAGGAAAAACAGAGACACAGAGAAAGTAAAGATATGATTGCCACCTAAAATATCTGGTGGTTTAAGGCCAGCAAATTATTTTGTGGCAGAAGTTGGCATCTTTGGGCTCTGAGTGAGTTGGCTGAAAGTAGTCAGCCACATACCATTAGTAGCAAGCGATAGCAGACAACCAGCAAGAGAAGAGCATATACTTCCTGCTTTCCACTATTTATCTTTCAGTCAGGCAACACTTTAAATATGCTGGATACAGTTAGCTTGTCTACGTATTTATCTCTCCATTGTTTCATTTAGGCAGCAAATATATAAAGAGAAGGCTTACCATGAGCGCTGAAATTACCATGAGCACTGAAGAAGGCTTACCACTGGGCACTGAAATTCTCTACTGAACCCAACATACATGGTGTCTGTACTTAGGAATGAGCCAGATGCAATGCCGTTTTCATATTTAAGTGAGATACTTGTATTAGTTGTCTCTGGCTGTCATAACAAAACATCACAGACTGAGTGGCTTAAATAATAGAAATTAAATTTTTCGTAGTTCTGAAGGTTAAAATTCCAAGATCAACGTTTCGGCAGGTTTAGCCTTTCTCCTTGGCTTGCAGATGGCCGCCTTCTCACTGTGTCTTCATGTGGCCTTTCCTCTGCACGTGTGTTCCTGGTGTCTCTCTTCTTACAAGGACACAAGTCATACTGAATTAGAGCCTCACACCTACCAGCCTCATTTTAATCTTTGAAGGCCTTATCTCCAAATTCAGTTACCCTCTGAGAGACTAGGGGTTGGAACTTCAATGTGTGAATTTGGGGAGGGCACGATTTAGTCTATAATGCTTGTATATAATTCTACTTTATTAGGAAAACTCCAATACATCAGTTAAAATACTTGCTGCTTCCTTTACTCACTTAGGTGATAGAACCTCTGCATCTGAATACTGTGTTCTTCCTTTTTTTCCGTCCTTCCTAGCAATAAAAAGTATTAATGGTAGGTATTGGGTTAATATGTTATCACTTCTGGGGAGCTTTCAGGGAATTTTAAGAGAAATTCAGCTTCAGCTGAAAGGAATGAGTACAAATTTCAGTTTCTGTGACAGTTGGGAAAGAAAAATATTTTGCCATGGGAATAATTTAAAGTTCTCCAGAGGACATTATCTATGAAGACTTCACTCCACAGGTCAGAACCGATGACTTGCCTTGGTTCTCTAGACCTCTGGAAAACTGAATGATGGGACTTATATTACAACCCAAGTAATTGAGTTGTATACTGGAGGCATTTTCTGACTAAGGTTTATTGGTTATTGATTGGTATGTATTAACCAATAGTATTGCTGTTGAAGTTCTTGTTGCTAACCTTGAAGTTTAGAGCTTCTGTGAAAGTCTTTATTCATTAAGCTTTGTTGTCAATAGTCTGTGGTCAAGTTCTTGGGTAAGGGTTGTCCAGGCTTATGAAGGAAGGAGGTGGGGGTCTTGTTCCTGGAGTTCCCAGGCATATTATTGTTTGTATCAATTTTCTTACATAAGGAATAGTACTGGGAAGGTAGGGGATGGTCACCAAGTGTCAACTTGGGCTGTTAAACACATTTCTTCTTTTTTTGTAAAATTAAAATCTCAAACTAAAGTTGACTTATTTTTAAGCAATGATCAAATATAAAATAAAACAATACTTTATAAAAATCTTGCCATGGGAAGAAGGACTTTTGACATTAAATTCTACCTTCTTTATCATTTAAAAAACTCTAGGATATGATTTTAGGGTATGATATGTATACTCTTGATTAAATATTTCCTTGATATGCCTATTATAAATGTTTGAAATTTATTACACTTGAAATTTGCCTTCAGGCTAAGGCAATAAGGAATAAAAATAAGAGGGGTCACATGCTAACCAATATCCATCAGTTCTTAACCCAACTTCATTCATTAGATTTGCTTTAGAATAAAGTGCTGAAGGAATAAGACACGAGACAAGCAAGTTTTGATGAAAGAAGGGAGTTGGAAGTGTGGGGTATTATATAGAAAGACAGACTTAAGAGGGTCATCAGAGTGGGTTTAGCTGGCATTGAAAGCCTGAGTCCAGGCTACTAAAGGGAAAAGGATTATCAATGAAAGAGCAATTATCAATTAATGTTTAGTCACCTCACAATTTTGTGTGTGGCTCAGCAATTCTAAGACTTCTTTCCCAGGTAAAGGTGAAGGTCAAAGAAGTGTTCTTCACTCATCCTGAGCTTCACCTCAGTCATCTCTCTTAAGACCTTGCCCTCCAGGAATTCACCCTAATGAATGACTGGTGGGGCGATTGCCTCCCTTCTCTCGATGCATTTGAACTTGTTTCTCTACTCAAAGGTAAGAGAGATGTCTTTGTCTGCTAGCAGCTTTTCAATAGAATCAACATCAAGCATATGAATCAGTGATAAATATGTGTCTCAAAGCAGAAATTTGTGGAGAGAGCATCTAGCAAAATGAATTCTCCACGTAGCAAGCAGTTGGCTTCATAGTGATTTGTGAAACGCCATTGAAATGACCCTGCTCCCAAATTCTCTCCTCCCTCCCACATAGTCTCAAATCCCAATCATTAGAGATTAGTTCCCCTAGATTAAAAGACATGAGGTTTCTGGGAGTTCCCTTTGAAAATTAAATCCCTGGGGTGGGAGGTGAGGTGGGTTGGGGAGAAGGTATTTTAGTACAAAAGAATTTATTAGCGACCAGCAACTCCGTTCTGTAACAGGGTGAAGGCAGTGGTGGATGCAAAATGCATGCTGATGAGCAAAGAAGGGCCAAGTCCAAGGACTGTGGTGCCCTATGAGAGACGAAAAGCAGAGTGTTCTACAGTGGGGGAGGGGGTTGAGTCAGCTAGAGCTTGTATGAACACCCAGGAGGGAGGCACTTGACCTGGATTTTGACAAGCCTGGAAAAAAGAAATGGGAGAAAATGAACAATTTCACTTAGTTTACAATTTGGCAGAGGGTTGTTCCTGTTTATGATAATTTAAATAGAATAAAATCTGTCATCTATTAATAGCTACTAGGAGCCAAGTACTATGTTACATGTGTTTTTATATATATATATATATATACACACACACACACACACACACACACATATATATATATATATATATTTTTTTTTTGAGACAGAGTCTCACTCTGTCCCCTAGGCTGGAGTGCAGTGGCATGATCTCAGCTTACTGCAACCTCTGCCTCCTGGATTCAAGTGATTCTCCTGCCTCAGCTTCCTGAGTACCTGGGAATATAGGTGGCTGCCACCATGCCTAGCTGATTTTTTTTGTATTTTTTTTGTATTTTTAGTAGAGATAGGGTTTCACCATGTTGGCCAGACTGGTCTTGAGCTCCTGACCTCAAGTGATCCACCTGCCTTGGCCTCCCAAAGTTCTAGGATTACAGGCATGAGCCACTGTGCCCAGCCAGATGTGTTCATAATTTTAATAAAACATATTGTGCACTATTCTTAACAACTTAACTTTACCTAACAACTTTACCTATATTAACTAATTTGTTTTTCAAAAATACTTTTGTGGCTGCTACCATTAACTTCCCATTTTACAGAGGAAGGGACTGAGACACAGAGAGATGAAGTAATCCAAGATCACATAATTGAGAAGTGGCAGAGCTTGGATTTGGACCCAGGTTGTCTAGTTCCATGGTCATGCTCTTAACCACTGCACTATTCTATTGTTCATGAATGTTATTTCTTTTAGGAATGATATATGCTACTTGTTATGCCTGTACTTTCATTTAAAAGCTGTTTATGGAACTAGGTGCTAGGATAGGGAAACCATTGTCCCAGTTTGCCTGCAGCTGCGGGGTTGCCTGGAATACAAGACTTTTAGTGCTGTAACTGGGACAGTCCCAGGCAAACTAGTATTGTTTGATCACCCTCTGCTAGGAGTATGATTGTGATGAGAATAACAATAAGGCCACCCTGAGAGAATTTATAGTCTGGTGCCAAATAAAATTATAAATTTAAACATGAATCTAAAATAAAAGACATGGTCTATGAGAGCAGGTAACAGAGGGGCCATGGGTAAGGTGGGGAATGCCTCCTATTGTAACAGAAGCAGAAGGATTCATCGTGTTTATTATGTCTGTCTCCTGATCCAAGAGGAGACAGGGCAGGTATGAGTTAATTTTTGCCCTTGGAGTGATTTATATTCTTACTACATGTTAAAACCAGAGAAGAGTAACCAATAATCAAAACTTATACCATTAATGCCTCATTTATCTCAAAGATGCATTTATATTACTGTTTAAGCCTGATGTGTTGCACTTTTAAATAATTATGCACAGTGCATGTGTATTTTTTAATCCTGCTTTGGTTTTTGTAATTTACAGCTGCAGAGAACTCCAGGAGCTGTTTTTAAAGAGGATTAAGGTACTGCATCAAGAAGGCTCCATTTCTAATCAGTGAAGTCCATTGTAGCCATATAGAATTAAAATTAAATATCATTACATGTTTCCCAAGAAGTTTAGGAGAATCTGCAGGTTAAAAAAAACAGAAAGATTAAATGCAGCAGGAATGTGGTATGTGAGGGAGAATTTCAAGGGAGAATCTCTTGTGGATTTCTGTGATTGCAAACAGCCCCGTGACCCTTCCAGAGCCCACCTGGTGACCTCTAAGGGAAGGATGGAAGCTCTATCAAAAGATAGCCCTCTTTCAGCTCCTATTCATTTTCAAGACAGCATTGGTTAGTCGTGTGTAACTGAGAGAAAATGGAACCAGTAGGTACTTTAATTGCAGGTCAAGTGAGGTGAAGAATAAATAAAAAAAATTAACTTGGGCTCATATTTTAGATTAGTGGCCAGATTATAAGGAAGAGTCTTAGCTTCAAGGAATTAAGAGAGAAATAAGAGGTCTTTTCAGCTGGTTTGGAGATCTTTTAACCCAAACCAAAGAACCAGCTCTGTGTTAAAGATCTAGCCCATCCTTTCAACAGGAGAGGGTTCTGGTGCAGGAGTAGTGAAGGGTAGGAGGTAGGAGGCCAGATTCTGGAGCTGGCCTGTCTTGGTGTGAGCCTCTGTGTTGACACTACCCAGCCAGGTAACAATTGTCTTTAATGCCAAGTGTTGCTGGATGATTAAATGGTAGATAGAAAATGCCATATAAGGGATACAAGGGCCTGCCCAGTAAGTCTGTTGGGAGACTGATTGGTTATCAAGGTTGGACTTTACAAGACACACAGTCTGCAGAGCAAGGAAGATACGCAAGTGGCCCTGGTGAAGTGGGGTGTGGGGAGCCATAATGAAGACTTACCAAAGAACCAGCTCTGTATTAAGGATCTAGCCCATCCTTTCAACAGGAGAGGGTTCTGGTGCAGGAGTAGTGAATGGTAGGAAGTAGGAGGCCAGATTCTGGAGCTGGCCTGTCTTGGTGTGAGCCTCTGTGTTGACACTACCCAGCCAGGTAACAGCCACACACTGGCATGTCCAGGCCAGTGATAAGAGCAGTAGCTTATGATTCTATACTTTCGTTTCATCCGTATCTTTAATGAATGGCTTTAGGGGTACTGGAAACTACTTGTTGAAGGCAGCTTCATAGAAAATAGTCTAGGCAATTCAACTAATTGCTAAGGCAATTTTGATGAATCAATAGGAGTGAATTTGGCAACTTTTTATGCATGGGTTTGCATTTTCTATTTTTCCACATTTTACAGTTTTAGTTTCTTGTCTGACCTGTTATAATGGAGTATTTTACACTGTTTATTATATTTATATGATGGAACACAGTGGGAATCATTAAAAGTGATGTTTTGCGATACATATTACATAAACTGATAGATCCATTCATTCATTCATTCATTCATTCATCTGCAATCATTTGTTGAGGGACTACTATGTGCTCGACACTATTGAGACATGAGACACAGCCGTGAACAAGGCCTTAATAAACAAGAACGAAGGAGGACAGTATGATAGAGTTTTAAGTGGGGGGTTGAGGGAAGCATTATTTTAGATTGGCTGATCAGGAAAGGTATCTCTGAGAAAGTGATGTTTGAGCCAAGGCCTACAGGGTGAGAAGGACCCAGCCTGCAAAGAGCTGGGGGGATGTATTTCTTTGCGGAAGTAACAAATAAATGCCAAGGTCTGAGGGAGGAAAACTGGCAAGACAGATAAACAGAAAGCAGGCAGGTGTGGCTGGAGTATTAATGTTCAAAGGGCAGAGGGGTATGAGATTTTGCTGGAGAGTTAGGCAGGGCATGTGGGAGCTTGTAAGCCATGGTGAGGAGCTTGATATCTATGCTACCTTATTTAAGGAAAAAAGAAGATAAAAATGGCATGCCTGGAATGAGTCCATATAAAAAGAATATATTTCTGCATTTAGAATCTATGGAAGGGAGATACCACCAAACAATTAACATAAGATTACTCTGGGACAGTTTTACTATAAATATTTTTTTTTTTTCTGTGCTTTCTGATTTTTTTCTTAATCAATTATTTTTTTTATAAGGAATAAAACGCTAACAATAGAAACAAAACACGTATGGGCTTAAAAAAATTAAAACATTTTAAAAGTATCATTCATTTTTAGACAATTATGGTTGTTCTTTGACATAATTTAATGATTTTTTAAATTAAAAAAGTTCATACATAAAGATACTTGTGCAAATTTTCATAACCTAAAAACTTGAGCAAATGCATGAAATATTGAATATCTGGATTATTTCCAATTTTAATTTTGCTCTCACAAACAGAACAGAGAAGGCTAACAGGCTAAAATGAATTAAAATAAAAGTGCATGTCAGAAAAAGATTCATTTTGGATAACTATGCCCTTGTGATGAAGCTACTTTGTCATGTCATCTATTATGAGAAATTGAATTGAGCCACTTAAGAGAGAGATTGGGCAAGTTGAGCAGGAGGTCTTAGGACTTAATCAAGCAGTTGAGGATACAATCTGGGTTCCCAGCCTAGCAATGACCTGGTATGTTTGGATGGGAAACTGAGGAAGGAGTAGGTGAGAAGAATTCTGTGACCACAAGGCTATAGGGAATTCATAACATTTTTGTTCAGTGGTTCTGAAACTTTTTTGTCTTTGTATCCTTTACACTTATAAAGATTATTGAAGGACCCAAGGTCTTTTATTTATGTGGTTTATATCTATTGATATTTATTGAATTAGAAATTTAAACGGGAAATGTTAAAAGTATTCATTTGTCAATTCCTTTAAAAGTAACAATAACAATCTCGTTACTTTCACCCCAACCAGGAAAAAGTTAAAAGCATGTTGATAACGTGCTTTGAAATCTTAAACCAAAATATCATATGAGTGTGGTTTCTAAAATAAATCCTTAAAAAATATATTTCTAACTAAGTTATAGAGGCACTTCATAAGAATCTTGCTTCCTTTGGGTAATTGGCATGAGTATGATTGTTCTATTTGAATTCAGTATTAACAACATTTATTTTTTAAAAAATTGGACATATCAGTAATAAAATGCCAAGAATGTCTTTGATGAACTTTCTTGGAGAATGCCACCTGTTTTTTGCTTGAGTGCTACCTATGGTTGAGGCTAGTCTCTTGCTGAATTCCCAAGAAAATTGCCACGCATAGTGAAGGAAGACCTCCAACTCAAGAAGTGGGGATGATGGGCATTGTGATTTTTAAAACCCTTCACCAACTGTCTCCTTCAGGCTGCTGGGGGACACAGATGACACTCATCCTGTTTGTCTACTAGATTGCCTAGTCATTGTGAATAAGATCAAATAGAATTAGACAGGCATTTGTTTGAGAGAGTTGTTTATACTCAAATCCCAAGGTTGCATTTCATGACTTTTAAGGGCTTCAAGTGAGAAAGAGAATAAAAGGTGTCCTTTTGGGGTTGCTAGTAAGAGGGTCTGTTGCCTGTAGCATAGTATCTTCGGAAATCCTCTGTTTTACATGGCACATCTTATATAGTATTTAAGTCGTATGCACTACATCTTCTGTTTGAGTTTCTCATTGACTTTTTCTGTTTGCCCCACCCCCAGGACCATGTCATTCTCACGTCCCCTTTGTTGTCTTTCTTTTCCTTGAAGTGAGAGTCTATGTGTAGTTAGAAGAAGAAAAGATGGAATTGCCTAAATTCTTCTTGCTTTCCCTACTTTCCTCAAGCTTTTCACTTCTCATCCTGTTTGCCATCTATGCATTTTCTTTCATGCTGATCCACCTGTCACTGTTTGCCCACTACTTACAGTTTTTGTTCCCATATTGGTTAGTGAGTTTTGATGCTTAAGGTAGGATGAGAGAGTCATCATTTTTTAGGACTAGAAGGGGGTTAGGGGATCATCTACTCTAACCTTTCTCATTTTTACAAGCAAGGAAATGGAGGACCAGATTGTTGGAGTGATTTTTACAGGTTCACTGAATAAATGGCATAACAAGATGCACTCAAAGCAGGAGTGAGGCATTGATGTCTGTTGTGTGATTTCTGTGTTTTGGGTGATGTCTAGTTGCTAGCTCATTTCACTGCAGCAACCAGCCTGACTTTTGTAAATGATGAAATTGAGGCTCAAAATGCTTCAGATGTATTCCTAACTCCAAATTGCAGAACACTGGGCAGGCTCCCTGCAAATCCCACATTTCATCTCCTGTCTCCTGGCTCTCCTGCCTCCTCCACCCACGCAAGACCAAATGGTCAAATGTCCCATTATGGACATACATCAGTAAGAGATGCAGTTAAGATGCTATTTAAAAAGTGCCAGAATCCTGTTCCTTTAAGGCTTAGAAAACCTATCTAGAAAAAGAAAAACTTATTTGAAACCTCATGCATGACTTGAAAGTTCATTAAAAACATCTCCACTTAGCTGGGTTCATGCTATAGAAGAAAAATGTTAAGTATAAAATTTATGCATCAGTATTTCAATCAAGTCAGAAGTTCCTTGCCGGCTCAACATGGGAGTTAAAAATCCGCATTTAAATTGTGGTTCTAAAATATAGATCCCAAGGACCCAAGGGGCCCTTTCCCAGAGGAACTGTGTACGGAGAGTATGAACTTTTTGCTTGTGTTTGATTCTGCCAGCTCTCAGAAAGTTCAGGAATGAGTCTGAAGGAGGAATGAGCTGGAAATAACAAGAAAATGCTTAGGGATTTGGTATAGAACTTCATTTAATGATAAGATTTTCCCAGTCATTCATAAGGGCTGAATCTACATGATCTGACATGAATTATGGTGTGGGATCTGCTAATAGGCAATTTATTCGACAGCTGTTGGAAGGGTTATTACTTTCTGTCAACAGTCACACATACTTGTTTTGTGGTGATGCTGGGCAGCTGCTGGAGGAGCAGAGTCCCTTAAGTGTCGTGCCCATGGGCTTCTCAGACAGAGTCAGGCTTCACAAAGGCAGCCGTGCGGAAGCAGAGCCTTGCAGGATTAAAGTCCACAAGTGAGAGAAGCCTCCACTTAGGAAGAGATTTGGTTGTAAACAAAACAGAAGAAAACAAAAAACAAACAAAAAAAAAAACCCCTAAAAACCAATTGCAGATATGAGTGAGAGAGAGAGAAAATTGTATTTGTCAAGTCATCATTTTTTTTTTTTTTCCTAAAGCCTCTGCCTCGATGCAGGCTTTGCCACTTGCATACAACCTACACATTGCTATCAGATGAGTTTCTTAAAGCCAGTTCTGAAGGCACGTAATTAGCATGTAATTAGCCCGCACAGATACAGTCGTTGACTTCACATTGAGTTAAAAAACAGCTTCTCTCCTTGGCATTCAGGGCCTCTGCATTATAAACCCCACCTACCCTTCTATCCTGCTCTCCTCCTCCTCTAGGTAACCGATGCTTGTCCAAACCAGAACACTCTTTTTGGAGTGTACCTTGCACTCCCTGGCTTCTGTCCTTGCTCGTACAGATTCCTTTGTTTTTTATTTCCTCTCTTCCTTCTTTTCCATCAGCAAACTTGTCCAGTACTTCCATCACCTTGAACGGTGCCTTGCAAAAAACCAATCTGCAAGGAACGTCAATTAAACGGAAGTTTTGGGGACTCAGCTTCTTCATTTAAGTGGTTGCTAGGATCAAAAGATAGATGCAGAAATGCCTTTTAACTGTAATAAAGGCATGAGTTTTTAGGGGGATGTTTTTAATGGTGAGTAAGGAAACAATGAGAAGGATGAGGCTGAATGTTGGGTTTTGGCATGGGCCGGATTGGCAAAATGTTTAACTGGAAGTGCAGTGAGGAGGAGGCAATGTGTCCCTGCTCTGCAGTCATTGCTAATGTTCAAAAGGGACTTTCAAAGAAAGTCCCTGGCAAATGTTGACATTACTTCTGGGACCACAGGAAGAAGGGGGCTAGATGATTAATCAGCTGGGAACTGCTAATCTCCTTGCTTATGAGTTCCTTGCTGTCACCACATGGCTCATGTTCTTTATCACCACCACCCTTTCCCAAACTGACTTGTCCACTACTCTCTGTCTCTGTCTGTCTGTCTCTGTCTCTCTTTTAATATACTTCATGGAGCTCCGACTACAGAAATATTCTCTTCTGCACTTATTCAGAAGGCTACAGATTTTGCTTTATAGATAAAAATAAGGATTTTATCTGGATGCACAATTGTCCCTTTTAATCCAGGGTTCATACCTGCTTAGAGATGGGCAGCTTTTTGCCGTGATGGCCAAGTTCAGCATCACACCCTTCCTTGTCCTTGACATTATCTCCTGCTGAAATTATTACGTCCTTTGAAGCTGACCTGGTTACTACATCTTGATTAATTCCATGCTGCAGCCTTGCCTAGCTGTAATTGTGGCATACCAAAGCAAAAATCTTAATGATTTATACCAGAATCAGATACTGGAAAATTGCTTTTGATGATGCTATTGAGGATGATTTCTCAGGAGTATGTTTGTGGTAAACATTACTTAAATGTAGCAGAGCTGTGTCATCCGGGTTTAGGAAAGTCAAGAAAGTGATGAGTGGAAAAGTTGAGCAACTTAAGGGAAGAAGGTTATATTTTGTGTTTCTTGTTAGTGTGTTGTGCTTATATATTTTTCTAAATGTATCAGTTAGGATTAGGTTTGGCTTCACATAACATGAAAACCCAATATGATAGAGTCTTCAGCAATATCGAAATTACTTCTTTCTCTTTTAAAACAAGACAGGAAATAGGCAGGACATGTGTGTGTCTCCAAGAAGTCTTCAAGGACCAAAGCTGTTTCTATGCCTCACTCTCCCTAAGTGTTTTATTCTCATGGTCCAGGAAGACTGCTAAGAATTCAGTCTACACTAATGAGTATGAGGCACATAACGGAAGGAGAGAAGAATGTGTCCCCTTCTGTTTATAGAACCTTGCTGGAAGTCTCATATGACACTTCAGATTACATCCCACTGGCCAGAAAATATTCCACGGATACACCTACCATCTGGAAAGGATGGGAAGTTGTCTCTTAGTGAGGCAGCAAGAGGACCAGCTCAAATCAGAGTTTCCGTTACTGAGAAAGAAGGGTGGCCGGGCATGGTGGCTCCTGCCTGTAATCCCAGCACTTTGGGAGGCGAGGCGGGCAGATCACCTGAGGTCAGGAGTTTGAGACCAGCCTGGCTAACATGGTGAAACCCCGTCTCTACTAAAAATACAAAAATTACTTGGGCATGGTGGCGGGTGCCTGTAATTCCAGCTATTTGGGAGGCTGAAGCAGTAGAATTGCTTGAACCCGGGAGAGGGAGGTTGCTGTGAGCCGAGATCGTGCCACTGCACTCCAGCCTGGGTGACAAGAGTTAAACTGCATCTCAAACAAACAAACAAAAAAAAAAAAAAAAAAAAAAGGGAAGAATGATGGATGTTGGAAATAGCGAACAGTCTCTTTCACACAAATCATTATTTTCCATCCCAGTATCCCAGTTCTAACTCAACTTGTCTCCTGAACATTTTTCCATTTTTCCTTTGCTCCTGTGGGGTTTTCTCTGCTTAAAAAGAGTGTGCTTTGCCGCCTCCAGCTAGTGAAATGCACGTTTTCCATGAATCCTTCCCTGAGTGCTCTCCTGAAAGAAAGCTATTTCGTCCTGGGACTTCCGTAACACTTGTTTTCTCTACCATTCATATACTTATCACACAATACCTTCATAACCATCATCACAATACCTCATAACCAGAAGTATGTATATACTTGCATATATATTGTATCCTTCTGTTAGACTGTGAATGTCAGAGAGCTGAAGACCCATTTTAGGCATGATTGCATCCCCAAATATGGCTTTGCTTTGGCCATATTAATTCAACAAAAATTTATTGAATGACTACCCTGTGCCAGGATACTGTGATGGGCGAGAGTCACACGTCTTCAGGGGAGAAAGACTAACATACAATGTGTGGTAAGTGCTTTTGCTAAATAAATAAATGAATTGTACCCCCTTCAGTTATTTTGCAGTTCTAAGTTGAAAAAAAAGTAAGAATATTTAATCTGATTTCTTAGAACATATAAACACAGTTTTAGAAAACCACAGCAATGAGTTATGAATAACTTGAAGTAATATGATATCCAGCTTTATGAGACTAACATCTGTAATTAGTAAATAATACAAACGTTCAGTAAAGTTGGAGATTTGGGGGCTACAGCTGCTCTAGAATAGAAGTCCCCAACCTTTTTGCACGAGGGACTGGTTTTGTGGAAGACAATTTTTCCATGTATGGGGTTAGGGGGCTCGTTTCAGAGGCATGAGATTCTCTCATAAGGAGAGCGCAACCTAGATCCCTCGCACGCTCATTCTCGCTCCTATGAGAATCCGATGCCGCCGCTGATCTGACGGGAGGCGGAGCTCCGGCGGTAATGTTTGACTGCTGCTCACCTTCTGCTGGGCGGCCCGGTTCCTAACAGGCTACGAACCGGTAGTGGTCCACGGCTCGGGGGTTAGGGACCCCTGCTCTAAAATATTCTCTCTCTTTCCCTCCCACCTTCTCCCCATCCCCTTTCTTGTCCTCTTACTCATCATTCTTTCCCCTTTTTCCTTGTTTCTTAAAAGGATGTGGGGCAACTTATAAAAATATATAGCATGTAACAAGATAAAATATAATTAAATATAAGTAGGTCAAGCAATTGAATAAAAGATTGAAAAAAAGAAGATGAAGCCAGAGTGAGATTAGTAAACTGAATTGAACCAATGGCTGTTTTAAAAACGTCTAACATTTTGCTAGGAGTACACTCTAAATTGAGACCTAAAATTTAGAGTGGCCACCACAGTGTCATGGTCAGTTACACAAAATAGTGTCTGTTCTTTGACGGTATCTGTAAGTAGATGAAAAGCCTGATTAATGTATGTCTATAGGGATTCGTTGAAGGTTAGTGCTAGGTACAGGGGTTCTTTTTTTTCTTTTTTTCCTGCTTTGATTTATTACATATGCAGATGGCTTGAAGTATTTGCTGATAGAAGTACGTTCTCCAGGGCTACTTCTGGACCTGGACACATCTGTCCACTGTCCACCTGCCAATCACTGCCTCCAGTTGAATAACCCAAGTTGCAGTGCTTCACATGGGTCTTCCAAGCAACTCTGCCTCCTTGCATTTGCAGAAATATCTATTATTACTATTTCAGGTGGTTTCTAAGCCAGGCAAATTGTTTACTTGTCTTTTAATGAGCACTGCCTCAGTCATAAGCATAACTGAAGGTAGAGGAGAATGACTCCCTCTTAACATGACTTTTCCAAGAGGGAGAATAATTATAGTTCTTAGAGGTAGGAAGAACTCTGGCTATGAAAACTGAAAATTGTTTATTGCAACAACATTAAGCCTATTACTGCCATATCCAGTAAGCCTTGAATCTCCCCTCCCTTTAATTGGTAGTTATTTGAGGAGTATAATTGATATGCAGAGTTGATTGTACTTAGGAAAAGTGGATCACAACCTTTGGTTTGATCAATAGCTCCTTTAGAGCTTTTTAAAAAGTCCATATTCCCAGGCTATATATCTAGAGATGCTGAATTAGGAGGTCTAGGTCTAGGAATCGGTATTTTAATAATATTTGACGAAGGATTCAAATAATCTGTGGGTTAGAGATTTGCTGTTTTAGACCTCATCATATGACTGACATACCACTTTGAATGCGGAGGAGTCTGCTGAACCAAAGGTTATCCTTGGTAAACCCAAGTCTAGAAGGTAGGCCAATGGTGGGATTCTGGCCTTATTGAGTCCCCACCGATTTGCAATATTGTGTTGTATGCGGTCTGTAAGCATCCCAGGTGGTGTGTGCTGGGCTTCCAGATTTGCTTTTCTTCATTGCTGAAGTGAGAGGTCCCGTGGCACCTTGGAAAGCATGTTCAGCCTTGGAGTCTGGAGTCCTGAGCTCAAGTTCTGTCTCTATTATGTATTAATTCTATAATTGTAAACAAGTCAAGTAGCATTTCTAGTTTGTTTGCTTTTATAAGGGAGATATAAGTTACATTTTCTATTTCCTAAGGTTGTTGTGAGGATTCTGTCGTATAACCCATGAAAGTGATTTGTGGACTGTCAAGTGCTCTGTATATATAAATAATTATTTTAATGAAATGTTTTCTCGTCAATGAATTGACAATCTCTTGTTGATAGAGAAACTACAGCCATGTGTGGGTTTTCTGGCTTGTCATTGCACAGCCCGCACTGCAGTGGTGGGGTAGTAGAACTATGTAGGAATATCATAGAGGCTGTATCGGGGGTTAGCAGGACCAGAAAAGCTAGGAGCACCACAAAATCTCAAGGACTGAGGCAGTTACCGACTATCTGATCATCACCAGCTTATAACAACTCCTCCTTCTCTGAGAAATGCAAGTGGGCACCTGTATATACAGCATCTGGGCTGCTTCTGATATATCTAGGGATCGTCCGTGACCCAATCTAAAAGGAGCCAGGCAGATTCTTCAAGAAGAAACTAGTCCTGGGTCATTAAGAGCATTGAATTGAGAATCCACATAGGACCCTGGGTGTTTGGAAGGAAGAGTTGAGGGCCAACAGTGAGGATCATTCCTGACAAGAGTTTCTCAAAGGGCATACCTATTCAGAATCTTTTTTTGATGTGAATTGTTGATAGACACACCTTTTCCAGTGATTGAAAAAAATCTAAAATCTATGAACATGTCTTCATACTGAGAGAAACATTTGTGCTTGTGTTGGTCATTTCCGGTAATTTCTGAAAATAAGATCTAGGGAAAAAGATACCTGTTTGTGGCTAGTTTTGCTAAGTTCAGGGTCTGATCATCTTAGGAAGCTGTATGATGACCAATCATATCAGGGTTGGAAAGGAAATAGAAGTAGTAGATAACTTGTCCTAGCTGTATCTTTCATTCCCTGCTGTTTGAGGGAAAATTGGGCCAATGATAGTACATCCCAAACAAATGGAAATAAAACTAAATATCACTGGTTTTATAACTTCGAGGATTCAAAATCCTCAAAGGAGAATTGAGGAGAGCTGATCTTTAGTATTTGCTTTCCTCTTGGTTCTCAGCACCCATTGTTCCCAGGATGCTTTCTGGCCAACTGCACCCTTTCCTTCTCCTTCCTAATCCTGACCCGACCTCTCTTTCAGCACATAGCATCATCCCAGATCAATTTCAACTTCTGCTGCCATATTTCAGATTGTTTTTATGAAAGAATAGAGCAATATGGTGAAATTAATTTGTACTTCTGTTTGCCATCAATTTGAGGTCATTTTAGATTTGGCTCAATACCGTGTTTAAGATGCTATGACCTTCTCTTTTCATTCTATTGCAAGAAACTCAATTGTAAGCTGTGACTAGACACAGGAAAATAATGGATGTCTCTGCTGGCATATGCTCTGTAAAATATGCAGATTCTAAATATTAGTTTGATGTTCTTACTTTAGGGACTTCTCTCCCAGAGGTTTATTCTGTAAGTTGATTTTAATTGTATCATCATTATTTCGACTTATTATGCAAGATTCAATATACTATTGCTTGATGTAAAATACCCTACATTATCTAATGAGATGAAATTTATGTAATTCTCTCAAACAACTCTTCCCCTTAAAGTATAATTAGGATCTGAAGGAGATCATTTTATAAAATCAAAGCTAGTTGGTTTCAAAATCTTGTTTTTGTTTTTCTCCAGGAAACAAAGTTCCAGGATATCTGCATGGTTGATTTGAATCCTTCAATCTTCTTGAGGAGACACTGCATCATATTAAGGGTTCAACCTCAAACTTTTGTAGAGAAAAGAGGTAGGCCAGTTTTCTGATTAGGCAGAATGTATAACCCAAGAGACTTGAAGCTGCTGAAATAATTGTAATTTGAGTATCTATTGTATTTTCTTGAACAAGTTGACTTTAGTCAATTTCAGATCTAGAATAACTAGTTGATTACTAATTTAGGAGAAGGTCAACCTTACTGGCTCATTCCTCCTGATATTTGCATACTTACATTCTGCGTTGATAAATTAGACTCGAGTTATTATGCTGTGCCACTAATTTAACTTTTCAGCAGATTTTAAAATTAATGAACTCAAGCCTTTTCTTCTGAAATTTATTTTAAAAAGTCATGTCCATAGAGTAAATGCTTGTTTTCCTTGCCTGTGTTTTCTCCCTAAGGATGCCGTGTAATTCATTCAGTGTTTATAATGGTTACTGACTGATCAGAGAAAATGATGCAGGAGGGCAGACTTGAGCTCTGCTTCTCTGGTTTGCATTAAAGGCATTCTTTATTTAAAATGGTATTTTACTAACGAATTAACTTGAACATATCTCAGGAACAGGTCAGAGTGGAAGAGGTTAATGCGTTTCAGTAAGGATTCCTGAACGTGAGTTGTGTGTATTTGTGTGTTTCGAGATCCTTAGGGGACCTTGTAGTAAAATATTCAGGAGGTTTTCTATATTTTATTTAAGGCTGAATATTCAAGAACTTGCTTAAATAAATGTTTTCTTGTCTTGAATTTGGCCTTATAAATCATAGATCATATATTTTTTTCAGTCTGTTTGTGAGAAACCTGATGTTTTGATGCCAGAATTAAGTGAAAGAGAAGAGATAAGAGATAGCTGCTTCCTTTTGTTGTATATCTATTAGGACTCACTGTTGCAATAGGGAATGCTCTTGGGAATGTTTTTCCAGGATAGACTTTGCATGAGGCCTGACTAATAGCCCACAGATAGCTAGGCTAAGCCATGATTAAAGTTCAGTGGCTGCTTATGAAACAGAAAGATGCTAAACTTTCCTTGTATTATTGACATCATTAGCACCACGCCAAACAAACTGACTTTTGTATATACCAGCAGGATCATTTCCATACTGAAAAAAAAAAGAAGAATAAAAAGGAGGAAGGAATGGATACAAAGTCTTTGGGAATGGAAGTTGAGGGAGAGTGGTTTTCAATATGTCCCTAAGCAGGCCAGCCACTGATGTTATTGATGGTTCTACACTGGCTGGACCTGCGACTAGGAAAACTAAGATAGGGTCAGAGGTAGTGGCAGTATAGAGTTGGACATCACAGCCACACACAGTGTGAGGGAAGAAGGGAGAATCTGGCTCTGGTTTAAGGCCAGGACACAGTACTATAATAACTGCGTCCCTTCTTGTGTTGTAGGAATTATAGAATTTGTATATTAAGAAATCTTATAGCTATAGTCCAAACCTTTCATTTTTCAGCTGAGAAATCATATATCCAGAACATTGAGGTAACTTTCCTAAAATTATACATCTAGTTGTGACAGAGCTGTGACCAGAACATAACCACCCACCTTGCCAATCCCTTTTCAGTGGATATTATTATCTCTGGACACACTGTCTCTGTGACAGCAGGTTGTTCATGGCTGTAGTGAGAAATTGTTCAAGGAGTCTCACCATTCAGTAAACAATTATTGAGTTGAACTCAATAAATTTATAGATGCCAGGCATTGCTCTGGGTGCTGATGCTTTTAGAGTGACATAGTCATTGTTCTCATTTCTCCCTGTGACTTTAACTCTTGATGCTCATTTTCTCTGCTCCTTTCTTTTTATTAAAAAAAAATTTTTTTAATGTTTTGTTAAAGAAGGACTCTTGCTGTGTAGCCCAGGGTGGAGTGCAGTGGCTGTTCTCAGGCGTGATCATGGGACACTGTAACCTCAAACTGCTGGCATCCTGTGATCTTCCTGCCTCTGCCTCTTGAGTAGCTGGGAGCACAGGCCGACATTTTCTTTTTATCAGCACCTCTCTGAGACTTATTTTCACAGGTTACATTAGCTTGCTGTTAGTTCTTGGTGGAGTGATGGTAATGGGTGAGGATGTTACTGGCAGTTGCAGGGGAGAACGTGTCAGAGGTACACTGAAGTGATTCCTTATGCTATATTAAAAGTCAAAAAATATTCACAAATGTTTGTTTTCTTTAGTCTTTTAGAAAATCAAATGGGGCACTAATGGAGATATTTTCACAGAGGAAGGAGAAACAATAAATCTTGGTTGTATTTAACTGTAAAAGTTGCCTTCTGAATAAGAATTTGCATATAAATTTCTCAAGAAATTTCAAAAAGGCGGAAGGTTTGGAAGTGAGCTTGGAACAGAGTATCTTTACAACATGAAAAATAAATGAATAACTTTATACCATGAAAAATGGATGACTATTTTCCCCCAAACACTATGCTATTCATTTTTCTAAGACTCTCATGATATCCCAAATGCATATTTTGTAATCTTAAAACATTTTGTAAAAAGCCAGAGGTAAGCATTCTTTATTTCTGTCTGCTCCAGAAGAAAGATGTACCTCTACTACTTCAACTTGATGAGGAATATAAATATTATGTTGACAAGCTTATGGCAGAAATTTATTTTATATAGAAACAAGCCACTTCAGTAGCTCAGAGTTCAGAGTTAAAATTATCCTAGCATTTTGAAGAATTTTCCTATATATGAGACAATTACCTACCATTCTGATCAATGCAGGACTCAGTTCATAGTCCAGGAACATCTGATTTTTTTTATCTTCAGGAAAATTCTACAAGTATTAATGTAATTTGACAATTCTATATAGATTTAGCCTTCACAGAAGGGCCATTGAGATGCAATATTAGTCGTTAATTGTTAGACATTGTGTTCGCTACGTTCGATGATGTAAGATTAGTTGTTCACTTATAGACATTGTATTCACAGAATATTGGGGATGGCTTACATGGTTGCTGCAGGGGGAGATTATATTCTATTCATTTAACCAACATCTTTCACAGGGAAAAAATGATATAGAAAAGGAGAAGCTTGCTGTGGCTCAGCATAATTTTGTTCAATTTTTCCTTATTGACACACTAGTATTTAATTCTTTTTTTAACTCTTTAAATATTTTTGAACTTGTTTTAATGATTTACCCCAGGATGAGGAAGAATATTTTGTTAGGGATAGATGCAGTGGACTAGAATAATACTCCCTGTGCTCCATCCCTCATCCCTAGAGTCTGTCAATATGTTACCATCCTTGGCAAATGGGATTTTGTAGATGTGATTAAGTTAACGGGAGATTGAAATTGGGGGGGATTATCCTGGGTTGTCTGGGTGGACCCAAACCAATCACATGGTTTCTTAACAGTGGAGAACTTTTCTAGGCTGTGCTCAAAAGTAGATGAAATGATGGAGAAAGGTCAGAGAGATGCCGTGTTGCCAGCTTTGAATATGAAAGAAGTGGGCCATGAACCAGGGAAGGGCAGGGGCCTCTAGCACTGGAAGAGGTGAGGATGAGGATGACTAGTAGGGCCTTCAGAAAGGTACACACACAGCCTTGTGAACACCTTGATTTCAACCCAATGAGACTATGTCAGACTTCTGACCTCCAGGACTGTGAGATCACGAACGTGTGTTGTTTGAAGTCAAATTATCTAATTTGTGATAATTTAGTTACTGCAGCAATAGAAAACCAATACAATAGAGATCTGATTTGACAAGAGGAAAGACAAGGTGGGGTGACTGGATGGAGAAGTGGTAAGGGAGTAGCAGTGAAGCCTGGATTTTTCTTTTTCTTTTTTTTTTTTTTTAAACAGTCTTGCTCTGTCACCCAGGTTGGAATGCAGTGGTACACTCTCAGCTCACTGGAACCTCTGCCTCCCAGGTTCAAGTGATTTTCCTGCCTCAGCCTCCCGAGTAGCTGGGACTACAGGCACATGCCACCATGCCTAGCTAATTTTGTATTTTTAGTGGAGATGAGGTTTCACCATGTTGGCCAGGCTGGTCTTGAACTCCTGGCCTCAAGTGTTTTGCCCACCTCAGCCTCCCAAGGTGCTGGGATTACAGGCGTGAGCCACCGTGCCTGACCTGGAGTTTTCAAATTAAGGTTTTCATATATGATTTGAAATTAGGATTACATGATGAAACTTCAGGTGTCCTCATAATTGTGCACTTTTCTAGCTAGTGAAATGTCAAATTTCAGCAGCAAACTGAAGGAGAATCTCACTAAAGTGGGAAGTGAGCTTCCATGAGGTGAAGTAGCCAACAATAACTTGAAGGGAAAATGGCCCACGTGATATAGTAACAATACATTTCACTTATGTGCTTTATGATCTGTTTCAGCTTCTGCCCTCGTATCTTTAAATGCAGGTTTTGCATCTAGTTACTAAGTGTTGCTAGGGTAACACAGACAAAAGACTTTTATATTAACCTCAGGCATTGTATACCTATATACACGTCTGGAACTGGTGTAGAATAGCAATGGAGGGTTAAGATGCCTTGCAATAGCACAGTTTTTTTCTTTTTTTTCTTACATGAGCAGAATGTTTTAATTGGGAGAAAGAGATTCTGGATTCAGGCTGACATGATTTTCCTTAGAATTAACCCAGAGAGAAATAGATCCCTTAGAAGCTGTGCCATTCTACCTGTGATAAGAATGCCTGTAGGGGTGAGTGGCTGATACCATAAGGTACATAAAACTATAGAAATATCATGGAATATCTTCCTGGAAGTCAATTAATAATTGAATAATTTTGATAAAAACATTCTTTTAATGTGAAGCAGCAAATTATGAAATAGAAGGCATGATTTGCACCAACATTTAAAACAAAGACTTTAAAGGAATTTCATGTTGCCACTAACTATAGAGGTTCACCCTCCTCTGCTCTTAGAATAGGAAGAAAGCTTCAGGAAGCACTGGTGAAAGGCAAGTAAATAATACCTTACCATGATACCTTCATTTCGCAGATTCCTCCTTCCACAGAGCATCACAAATGATGGAGCTTTCTAGATATTTACTTCTTTATTAAAATTTCATTTGTATAAATTTAGGGGGTCCAAGTGCAGTTCCTTCCTTCCTCCCTTCCTTCCTCCCTCCCTCCCTCCCTCCCTCCCTCCCTTTCCTTCCTTCCTTCCTTCCTTCCTTCCTTCCTTCCTTCCTTCCTTCCTTCCTTCC
>NW_012106686.1:557002-559192 GCF_000951045.1 Mandrillus leucophaeus | reverse complement strand
CCTCCCTCCCTCCCTCCCTCCCTCCCTTCCTCTCTTCCTTTTCCTTCCTTTTCCTTTCTAATTAATTTTTTTGGGGGAGACAGGGTGTTGCTTTCTCACACAGGCTGGAGTACAGTGGCATGATCACAGCTCCCACCCTTCCTAGTCTTCAATGTCTCTTATTCCACATTCTATGTCCATGTGTATGTATTATTTAGCTCCCACTTGTAAGAGAACATGCGGTATTTGGCTTCCCGTTTCTTAATTATTGGAACTGGAGGCCATCATCTTAAGTGAAATAACTCAGAAACAGAAAGTCAAATAGATCTTTACTTCTAAATTATAACCTGAAGTGTGTTCTATAAACTGGTCTATCTTGCAGCATTGAACTGTAGGGTACATATACACTACACAACTTGTCCTGAACTTTTCTCTCCAGAGTAACTACTACTTACCTGTCATTCATCTTCTGTTAGAGCCAAGCCAAACTGTTCAGTGATCTTGTGTGACTTTGGCGTGTTCTCCAGGGCTTTCCATCTCTGCATGTCTCAATCTAGCTTGCCATCAGGCCCTGCTTGATTGTCATCTACTCCCAGAGGCCTTTCCAGACTCTCCCAGCAAGTGCTCTTCCTGTCTATGAATGCGCACACCTTTTATCTCTTTACTTTTTCCTAGGGTACTGTCTTGGGTTAGGTTTCCAGGGAAGCTGACTCTAAGAGGAAGGTTGGTGTGCAGGAAGTCTAGTGGGTGTGTTCTTTGGGATGAATGACTAAAGAAGGGAAGGAAGCAAGACAGGGAAGAAGGAGAAGTTGGTCTGGGATGCAGTCCTAATGAAAACCACAGTTGACCAAAAGTGCAGCTCTGGAATGAGGATGACCTTCATGGTTGTTCCAAGTTCAGGTGAGGAGGTTGTGCCTTTACCCCTTTGTGTAGAGCAGTTGTTGGCTCTGGCTGCCGGGAATAAGGTTGCTAGATTTAGCAAATAAAAATATACAATGCCCAATTAAATTTGATTCTCAGATCAGGAATGAATAATTTTTTAGTATAAATGTGTTCCATGCAATATTTGGGACATACATATGCTATAAATAATTTGTTGTTGGTCAGACATTTAAATTTGAATTAACTAAGTGTCCTGTATTTTATTTAGCAACACTACCCAGGAAGGAGCATGGCCATGGCCCAAGTAATTCTCTTCAGGAGGGGCGATCCCCAAAGAGGCTGGCAGAGGATAGCTGAAAGTGGGCAGCACGCCTAGCAGTTGGGAGATGCAAGTTCTTTAATCCTGACAGGGGATCTGTACTGTGCACCACAACATTTCCCCTAGGCACAAATCCCTTCCCATTTTACATGGTCATTAGTTGTCAATGTGAGAGTCAGGTTGGTGTACATGGGCTTTTAGGAATCAAATAATAATATTTGGTGGGAATAAAACAAGGAGGTTTAGGCCAGGTGCAGTGGCTCACGCCTGTAATCCTAGCCCTTTGGGAGGCCGAGGTGGGTGGCTCACCTGAGGTCAGGAGTTCGAGACCAGCCTGGCCAACATGGTAAAACCCCGTCTCTACTAAAAATGCAAAAGGTTATGTTACCTCATGGAAGTCTTACTAAAGTGTTTTATGGCTCAGATGAACATTTGGCTATCTTGTTTTAAATTGTTTCCAAGCTAAAATTCGTATGGCTAGTAAACTATGGCAGAAACATTTGGTGTCATGCTTGTCTAATGGCTTTTATGTTAACATGAACACCTAATCTTTTTCTGAGAAAGAACTTGGCTCTGGCTAGGGGTTATCCCTTGGTCTGTCTCTGCAGGGAGGTGACAAAACTTATTTTCAGGCATATGTCATTTTTCAGTCTCTTCATTCTAATTTCTTACCCAGTTTAGATGAGCCAAATCACACAGCTGTGCACTTCACAGGAACATAGAATACCTGCTTTCCAAATGCTTTTAGGGAATATAACCCCAGTTTGTAGCTTTATCATAACAATCAAATCTATATTTATGAAGGATTGTTCAAAAATTTGCAGTTTATGTATTCCTTTAGGTATTATGAAGTCTATATCTTGACTGCTGAAAGCTATATTCTTTTTATTATTATTATTATTATACTTTAAGTTCTAGGGTACATGTGCATAATGTGCAGGTTTGTTACATATGTATACTTGTGCCATGTTGGTGTGCTGCACCCATCAACTCGTCAGCACCCATCAACT